>NC_057949.1:27941641-27981641 GCF_018555375.3 Anguilla rostrata
CGTTGGTACTCTGGTTTATTGATCCATTATCCTTCAAAGTTAGTTTGTTGCGTTAAAGCTTTTAATATTGGGTGAGGCTCTGAGAATGAGAGGGAGTGAACAGTGAGCCGGACAGCAGGGTGGAACGGCGATGCCGTTAATGGTCAGCGCGTACAGCTGATGTCGCTGGAATTCCACGCCATGCGAATAACATGAGGTAAACGCCACAAAATGACTTGTGTTACGCCAAAGTGAAATATCCCTTTTAAGGTGTGAGGTCACAGATACGTGATTAGAATGCTCTCAACCGAACATTCTAATGCTGATGATGTCACAATCACTGCTGGTGACCGAAAGCGGTAGAGTTCAAGAACACAGAGTTTTGGGGGGAGAAAAAAACATTCAAAAGAACCTGCTCTTCAAAGGGTTAAGCCAGCTGGTGGTTAAGACTACCATCTGCCACTGTTGCTCTTTTCTAAAGTGCGAGACAACATCACACCTTGTTTTATGAAGTTCTCTGGAGATGAAAGGCCACTCTTAATCAAACTCCCCGCCCCCATGTGTGGTCACTCATGAGATGGGGCCAAGATCTCTTTGTGGTCTGGCTGATGTGACATTTCACACAGACGCTCCTTCCATGTGCAATTTTCACCATCTTAAATAGAGTTGCAGTGGTTTTTTTTTCTGGCAGGATATTTGAGGTTGGGTGGGGGTGGGAGGTTATCTCTGCTTAGGCTGTCAGTCTACGGGGGGGAGGTCATTGTCAGGTTCCTTGTTCTTCTTTTCTCCACTCTGTTCATGTTGATCTGTTTTATCTGATGCTACGCCTGTCTGTAGGAATTATGGGGTGCTGGAGTGGGGGGTAGGGGTGGGGGGGAGTGGGGTTGGTGGGTGGATCGGTCTCAGTAATGTGATACTAAGGAATACTTAAGTCTACAATGGTCCTTTCGTATGAATGAAGTTTTACCGATCAAAAACATCTAGATTTATGCACATCAAAAATGTGCACAATCAAAATTTACACACATCGTTCTCAGCGTGATGCTGATCAAGGGGCAGTAAGGACAGAACTCAAACAAAGATCAGGCCATTCAGCCCAACTAACGGAACTCAACCCGAATAATCTCTTGTAGTTCACTTTTTTAATCCCCTTTATGAATTTAAAAGCCTCAATCAAATCGCCCCAAAGTCTCCTTTTACTAAAGCTTGCAGAAATTAAGCTTCTTATGTCTTTCCTCATAGTTTTAATCATTCATATTGGAATCAGTTTGGTTGCCCTTCTTTGAACCTTTTCCAGAGCTCCTCTATATATTTTTTGTAGTACGGTCCCCAGAACTGCACACAATACCGCAAGTGTGGTCAAACAAACACACCGCCGTGCAGTCGCACGCCGAAGCTCACCTGCAGCTTGCGCAGCTGGGACAGCTGGCTGCGCAGCTCGAAGGCGTTCTGCTGCAGGTCGCGCAGGTGCAGCTGCATCTGCAGCCGCGTGTCACTGTCGGTCTGCGTTTCTCCGCAGGGAGGGGGCGGCGGCATCAGGGCCAGGGGGGCGGAGGGAGTGAGAGCTGTCGAATCAGAGAACGGGACAGTTGTCATGGCAACCCACCACCACGCACACATTTGCTGTACATTGTGGAGGAAGGACTAAACACATGCATACTCCCACGCGCACTCACAAACACGCACACAAACACACACGCGCACACACGCACACACACACATACATACGCAGCACAAAAGCAGAGGTAATTTCCTGGAAAGGCACACCGTGGGCTGTACCATTTGTCCCGGGGTTGTCTCAGACAGTAATAACCTCATTCTCCAGATCACTTGGTGCAGCGGTCTGCCTGGGTCTGACACCACGCTACTCACACTCCTGGACTATTCTACAGCCTTCACCCCCGCGACGTGACACTGAAACTCTGCTCTTCTGCTCAGTGCTGTACTGCATATCCCTGTATTAGTAATACATAGTTCTCATCGCTCCAGTCACATGCACTACATCAGAATTAAAGGTAGAGAAAGAACACGTGAGGGACAAACAGTTGTGGGTTCAGAAAGGAAGGAATGTCCATTTGGAGAGGGATCCAGAGGGAGGGTGGAAACACGAACCCACTGGAGAGGGTTAACCACTGAGGGTTAGGGCCCCATCACTTAGCACTGTGAGTAGCATCACTTAGCACTGACCAGGTTTACTGGTGAGGGTTAGAGCCTCATCACTTAGCACTGACCAGGTTTACTGGTGAGGGATGGAGCGTCATCACAAGCAGGGATAATCATGCGGAGTCAAATGTGGAATATTCAAAGACACAACCGGTCACAGGGTTTGAGGGGCAGTGGCTTTGCCTGCCACGCAAATTAAGCAAAGTGGCCTGTGTGGGAGAGGTGGAGCCGTGCACGTCCCTTCCATCTTTGGGGAAAAAGAGCAGAGACGCCATTTTCACCTCTCTACTGCGGTACCGCCATAACGGAGGAAGAGTGAACTCACACACACACACATACAAACACATGCACACACGCACACACACACATGCACACATGCACACAAACACACACACGCAAACACACATGCACACAAACACCTACATACACACACACACACGCACACATACACGCACACGCACGCACCCACACAGATACAGACACACACACACACACACACACAAGTTAAGACTGCATAGAGTAGGTGCATCTGGGGATTCCAAGTGCGGATAAGATAAGACACCAATTCTCTGTCTGTCTGGCTTAAGTCCAAAAAAATTGTTGATGAAAAAAATAAACAAACAAACAAAAAAAACAATGAATAATAAAAAAAGGAAACTGGGGCTTTCTTAAACTCAATGTAAATGGACACAAAGAAAGACCATGAGCACCATCGTCCGCTATTTCCCAAGCACAAATGAAATATAAAAATAAATCTATTATGAAGCGCCCATCCTACAGTCTATGTCCACGAGCTTTCCTGCCGCCGCCCAGCTGAAACCTGCAAAGAGCAGACTGATCAGCCAGGGAGGAGAAGCTTCCAGGCGGTCGCCCATAGCAACCGCCAAAATTTGGGAACTGGAGGGAAGAAGGGTGAAAAGCAGGTCAGAGCTGGGCGGAGAAGCAAAGGGGTGCAGCCGAAAGGGGGAAAGAGAGTTTTCACACCTGTGGGACCCGCTCAGGTGAGGTTTGCCCTGGGACCCACACACCTGTGGGACCCGCTCAGGTGAGGTTTACCCTGGGACCCACACACCTGTGGGACCCGCTCAGGTGAGGTTTGCCCTGGGACCCACACACCTGTGGGACCCGCCCAGGTGAGGTTTGCCCTGGGACCCGCACACCTGTGGGACCCGCTCAGGTGAGAAACAGAAGGGAAGGTGGAAGTACTCACTTCCTGTGGCAGAGCCGTCGCTAGTGGACTCAGTCTTCTCTCTGCAAGATAAAAGGAGATGATCTCATCTACAGCGATACACACACACACACACACACACATACACATACACACACTCTTGGTGTCAAGGGGCCTTAGTCTACATAAGAGATATTTTCAACCTCAGCGTTTATATTAAGTGGGGGAAACCGTTACGGTCTACTAATAACAAAAATAGCTGACAAACACAGCATGAAGCCTGTTTGCTGTGAGGTGTAATGATTTGACCGTGAGGAGACCTGGTTTGGACAGCGAGGAGAGACGGTTCTGACTTAGCGCTGACTGCGCAGACATGGGTTTATATGTTCCATTATATATATACAGACATGGCTATATATTTTCCATTGCCTTATTTTTTTCTGTTTTCCATTTCTTTCAATTTGCAAATGCTTTTCTGTGAAGCACTTTGGGCTGCAAACCATTGTATGAAAAGTGCTATATAAATAAAGTGATTATTATTATTAGTATTATTATGGTTTTGACTGCGCAGAAGTGGTTTTGACTGCGCAGACATGGTTCTGACTGCATGCCCACATGGTTTTGACTGTGCAGACATGGTGTTGACTGTATGAACACATGGTTCTGACTGCGCAGACACAGTGTTGACTGCATGCACACATGGTTCTGACTGCGCAGACACAGTGTTGACTGCATGCACACATGGTTCTGACCGTGCAGATATGGTGTTGACTGTGCAGACATGGTTCTGACTGCGCAGACATGGTTTTGACTGCATGCACACATGGTTCTGACTGCGCACACACAGTGGTGACTGCACAGACACAGTGTTGACTGCATGCACACATGGTTCTGACTGCACAGACACAGTGTTGACTGCATGCACACATGGTTCTGACTGCGCACACACAGCGTTGACTGCACAGACAGAGTGTTGACTGCATGTACACATGGTTCTAACTGCATGCAGACGTGGTTGTGACTGCGCAGACAGTGCTGACTGCATGCAGACATGGTTCTGACTGCGCAGATATGGTTTTGACTGCATGCAGACGCGGTTGTGACTGCGCAGACGCTCTTACGTGCTGTCGCTGTCGGGGCCGCGGGTGAGCACGCTCTGCACCAGACCCGTCAGACTGGCGATCTGCTTCTCCATGGCCTCCATCCGCTCACTGAGCAACACAGAGCGGCCCAATGGTTATTACCAGAGACACACACAGGAATCAGAAGCGCACACGTCATTGCACCAGCACACAACACACACACACACCACGACACACGCAAACACACACACACACACAAACGCACGCACACACTCACACACACACACGCACACTCACCGCGTCTCCGTCTCGTTGCCGGGCAGCGGGGAGCCGTACCCGGTCCCCCTCGGCCCCTCCCCCACGCCCCCGCCCCCGCCGAGCGGGTCGGACCCGGAGCCGGGGCGGGACTTGGGGCTCTCCACGAAGACGGAGGAGGCGGAGTCCTTGCGGAAGGTCTGGCGGACGGGCGAGGCGCGGCTGGGCGGGCCCGAGTACGCGTCCCGGTCGCGCAGCTGCATGTCCGGGATCTTCTGCGGCGAGGAGGGCGGCAGGCGGAAGCCCATGCCCAGCGTGGAGGCGTAGGAGTCCGCGTACAGCGGCCCGCCGGGCTTGTACAGCGCCTCCTCCAGCTCCCCCTGCAGGGCGGCCGCGGAGTAGGTGCTGAGCGAGCGGACGGAGCCGCGGCGGTACAGGCCGCCGGACACGGGGAACCCGAAGGGGTCGCCGATGGCGGCCAGCGACTGCGTGGAGGCGATGCTGAGCCGGCCCTCGTGCACCAGGCCGTAGGGGTCGGCGTAGAGGCCCTCGTTCTTCAGCACCACCATGTTCTTCCCGGACACCTCCTCGTCCGGCTTCACGTCGCGCCGCTCCAGGATGGCGCTGGGCGACGGGGAGAGGCCGCCGCCGCCGCCGCCGCCGCCCGCCGGGTGGCCCGCCTGCGGGTGGTGCGGGTGGGGCTGGTGCGGGTGGTGGGGGTGGTGCGGCTGCTGGCCCGGGTGGCCCCCGGGCCCGGAGAAGGAAGGGGGGCGCCCCCCGCCGTAGGACAGGCGGGAGCGGGACGGCGAGCCGGAGGGGGGCGAGGCCGAGGAGGGCAGGCTGTTGAGGCGGCGGGTTGGGGAGGAGTCGCGGGACGAGTACACCATCTCCCTCTGGAACGGCAGAGCAGAGCGCGGCTAACGCAGCGAACGGCATCCCGCGCACCGCTAACATAACTGACACAAAAACGCTATCATCTAACTGACACAGAAACGCCATCATCTAACTGACACAGAAACGCCATCATCTAACTGACACAGAAACGCCATCATCTAACTGACACAGAAACGCCATCATCTAACTGACACAGAAACGCCATCATCTAACTGACACAGAAACGCCATCATCTAACTGACACAGAAACGTTATCATCTAACTGACACAGAAACGCCATCATCTAACTGACACAGAAACGTTATCATCTAACTGACACAGAAACGTTATCATCTAACTGACACAAACGTAATGTAACTGACACAAACGTTATCATCTAACTGACACAAAAACGTTATCATCTAACTGACACAGAAACGCCATCATCACATCTGACACAAAACGTTACATTAACTGACACAAAACGTTAACATAACTAACGACACAACTGACACATTACATCTACTGACACAAAAGACTTATCATCTAACTGACACAGAAACGCTATCATCTAACTGACACAGAAACGCATCATCTAACTGACAAAGACTTGACAAAACATCACCTAACTGACACAAAACGTTATCATCTAACTGACACAGAAACGTTATCATCTAACTGACACAAAACGTATCATCTAACTGACACAAACAACTTAACTGACAACGTACATCTACTGACACAGAAACGTTATCATCTAACTGACACAGAAACGTTATCATCTAACTGACACAGAAACGTTATCATCTAACTGACACAAAAACGCTATCATCTAACTGACACAAAAACGTTAACATGTATAACTGACACAAAAACGTTAACACATCTAACTGACACAGAAACGCCATCATCTAACTGACACAGAAACGTTATCATCTAACTGACACAGAAACGGTATCATCTAACTGACACAGAAAACGCCATCATCTAACTGACACAGAAACGCTATCATCTAACTGACACAAAAACGTTAACATAACTAACTGACACAAAACGTTAACCCTATGAACTTAACTACGACACGAAATAACGATCTGAGTTATCATGCCGTTAAGTTATCATGACACAGAACTTAACATATCTAACGTGGCATATTTAGTTGCTGTACAGGGGGGGGGGGGGATTCACTGCTGTAAGGAGAAAAGAAAAATGGAACCCATGATTGAATCCAGATGATCTGATTATTGGCCGATTAAGTTATCATGGATGTCAGAAATTATTTGAGCCCAACAGCAGCGGTGACAGAAGGGTAGGAGGGGTTACCATGGCAACCAGCCACCCGGGCAGGAGCAGGAGGAATGGGGGGGGGGGGGGGAGCGCGGGGGGGGATGCTTCGTCCCTGATGACATTGAGGCGACCTGAACTCACACCACAGCTACACACATGCACCACGGCAACACGCCGCACACCACGGCAACACGCTGCACACCACGGCAACACGCCACGCGCCACGGCAACACGCCACGGCAACACGCCGCACGCCACGGCAACACGCCGAACACCACGGCAACACGCCGAACACCACGGCAACACGCCACACACCACGACAACACGCCACACACCACGGCAGGGCAGAGAGAAGGGCTGCGAGCCGCCCGGTTCAGGACCAGAACATCCGCTTCTCAGGACACTCGTACCGCTCCGGATTGCGGCCCCGGCCTGAGAATATAAATGTCCGGCCTGAATAATTGATTGAAATTTGACCGCCAGTTTTCTTCAGTCACAACCATTATGCTTTTTTCGTCCTCACCCCCCATCCCTAACCCCCCAATCCTTAATCGGTTGAGACAGCCCATCCCACGCGTGTATGGAGTCCCATTCAGACGCATTCTAAATCTGGAAACCCCAGCACAGAGAGAGCCAGTGCAGCAGCAGCTACAGCGCCTGGCCATCGCTGCCTTCTCTCCTCTGTCTGTGGGGAAGAGAGAGCCAGGCTGCAGCACGGCCAGCAGACTCCAACCTTCACTAGTGCATCCTTTAATCTCCCTCGCTCCATCTCTCCCTGTTACTCTCTCTCCTTCTCTCCCTCCCCCATCTCTCTCTCTCTCCTCCCTTCTTCCCTCACTCTCTCCCTCCCTCTCTCTCTCTCTCGTTCTCTCTGCACCTGAGGGCTCATTCCTGGTCTCTCTGGCTCTGTCGCTCGTCGGAAAGCAAACGAGCGGCCGCTCTCATTCCCTGCTTTTCCTCCCCTCCTCTCTCCCCCCTCCTCAAATTCCACCCTTTCGCCCCTTCGATCCTTCGCTTCTCCCATCTCCATCCCCATCCCCCAATCCCAAAACCCCCATCCTCTACCACGTCCACGTCTCCATGCTTCCTCCGCTCGTTCTTCCTCCACCCCTCCTCCCTCCATCCCTCCGTCCTCTCCTTCCCCCTCGTCCCGCGGGCAGGCCCCTCCTCCCCCTCCCCTCCCCCTCCCCCTCCCCCTGGTTTACAGCCTCTAATCGCATAATCATAGTGTTTATTACTGCACTGCTGGGGCAGGGCCAAACCCCAGAGGCCTGTACCTCGCACCCATAAAAGACTCAAGGCAATCCTGGAGCTCAATAAACAGCCCCAGAGACCTGTGGGGGCAGCGGAGGGGGACGGCAGTTTGCCCTTGGAAACACACAGCCAATCGGAGCCCACTCACTCAGCCAGAGAGGGGGGGAGAGGAGCTTAAGCTGACTGGCCACAGGAGAGCGACTGACGAGGGAGGGAGCGAATAGCAGAGCGCTGCAGGGGAAGGAGGGGGCGGGGCCACGGTTTAACAGGCTTGAGTGACAGGCTGAATGCCAAGGAGATCATTTGCATGAGGCTCACCTACAGCGCCCCCCCACCCCCCCCCCCCCCAGCAGCCCACTCTGAACACAGCCGTGCTGAAACACACCCGCCTGTACCCCCTGCGCTGCCCCTGAGAGGAACGGACAGCACTAAACTTTCATGGGTTTTTATTTATTTTTTTATTTTTTTCAAAGGCCCGAGATTCACCGGTGCTGGAACTCTGGGAAATGAATCCTTCCTTCAGGTGTTTTTTTTTCTTTTCTCTTTTTTCTTAGAGCTCAGAGACTCATACCTGTGCTCGGAAGAGGTTCCTTTTATATCTATTCCAGCTCGTGCTGCCATCTTTACTCATTCAGGAACACGGGCCCGACCCGGGAATAAACCGGAATAAACCGGAATAAACCGGAGTGACTCCAGCTGCCTGCACAGAACCCGCTCCCTCAGCGCTCCAGTACCGACGGTCCCGCTCCCATCGTTTCAGAACGATAAAAAAAAGAACACGTCCACCGATGGCTCTCAGACACATCCGCAGATAGCTGCATAGACCCGGCCAACTCCAGCAGGTCCCTCTCCCACACTGAAAATGGCACCTTCATTTTTACACATTTATAGAAAGCACGTCTGCTTTCAGTAGCTCGGCGTTCCCATAATGCATAGCACAATACGGAGGTCAGAAATAGTGAACCCAATTGTTCTGATATAGAGTGTTCGATTAAAGCCTTTTTTGCGTGAGGCGGAGGGTAAAATCACAGAGAATTACCCCCGTTGCGGCGAGTCCATCTTCGCAACGGTGGAGGTCAGCGAGCCGAATAAAGAAACGCAGCGGTCAGCACCGATCTCGCAGGGTTAACAAACGCAGTATCGCCTTCGGTGAAAGCGCTCCCACAGGCCGCACGGCTCCACCCCCCCCTCCTCCTCCTCCTCCCCCTCCTCCTCCTCCTCCTCCTCTGAGGAAAACACTAAAGAGGAGAGGACGCTATAAATATGGAGGAGTCACTGCCCCGGGCACTCTAACCCGAACCAGCCAAACGAGCCCAAAATAGCACCATCCATCTTCCGGGACAACACAAAAGACTGTGTAAGAGTCCACAGATCTGTGAGCTGCCCCCCCCCCCTCCGCCTCCCACTCCCACACTGTAGTATGGGCGCAGGAGACCCAGCAAGGATTTCGGCCATTTTGACAATCACCACAAGGCAATGAGCTCTGCGATCAGGGTAATTCAACACCGGGGGGGGCGTGCGAAACCCTGGACGTCGCCGCTTGAAGAGCCGGGCTCTGTCCGTACCGCGTAACGAGGGCAGACGAGGCGTCTTTGGGCAACGCCGCGGACGAGGAACCGCTCCACGCGACGTTCGCTCGAGGCTCACCGAGGGAAATCACGCTCCGTAAAAAAAAAGAAAAGAAAAAAGAAAAAAAAGAAAGAAAAAAAAGCCCACGACTTGTAAACGAGGAAGCGAAAGCAATCAAGACGGCAGAGAAGGTGATCCATGAGATCCAATTTAATTACAGCGCATAATGGTCCAAGCCTGAGATGAATGCTATGGGGGGGGGGCTGGGGTGGGGGGGGACGGTTTCACCACTGAAAAAAATAAAAATGGAACCTGGATCCTTGCAGACAGAACCGCCGTTTTACACCAAGAAATTATTCGGCCCAATTTGACCCACGAGCGAAAAAGCACACCAGCAGGTCTAATACCATAGAATACCACCTAAACCTTCCTTTGCATCTGTGATCACTGGACAGAAGTGGATGTTTAAGTCTTAGCAGGAAGCAATACTCAAGAATTGTTCCACGTTGACATTGCAAAGAAGCGGAACAGGGACGGAGTGTAGCACAGTGGGTAAGGAACTGGGCTTGTAACCGAAAGGGCGCAGGTTCGATTCCCGGGTAAGGACACTGCCGTTGTACCCTTGAGCAAGGTACTTAACCGGAATTGCTTCAGTATATATCCAGCTGTATAAATGGATACAATGTAAAAATGCTATGTAAAAGTTGTGTAAGTCGTTCTGGATAAGAGCGTCTGCTAAATGCCTGTAATGTAATGTAATGTAACAGCATTGCAAGTTGCTGAGAACTCTCTGACCCTCTTCGCATCTCACCAATCTATAGGCTAGAAGGCCCAGCCTGGATTAAAGAAAAGCTTTCAGTGTGCAGACTTGTCTTTAATTCTGGATTAAATCTGATTGGGTCCTGCACCTGCCCAGCCCGGTTTTGTCCAGATGTGCCGTGTCATCCACCTGTCGCTGGGAAGGCCGGACTGCCAGGCCAGCTGGCCGAGCACAGAGGCACACCTGAGCCGCCTCCCTCGATCTCAGACGCCGAATCGCGTGCAGCCGTTCGGCCGCCGAAGCGTTCGGAGAGCCGGAGGACGCGACTCGAGAATAATGAATCATTATATTATTAGAATAATTAATAATAAATAATTATTATATTAATAATTAAAGAGTTTCCGCTCTAAATAAACAGAAGAAGAAACCGCCCAGGAATCTGTCTCCATTAATTATCCGAAAAAGGAAGGGAAGCGACTTCGAGCTCGTCCAAAATCATCTGGAGACCCGCAGCGTCTTCTTAAAGACGGGAGCAGTTTGTTCATCAGAATAACTGTCACTTATCGTAAAATCTAAACAGCACCTAAAGGCTGTTTCAGGATCGACTAATCAATGTTAATCCTTTTTTAATACACTATCTATTTCTGCACGTACCGTTGAATTTTGAATTTTCAGTCTTGTTTTTACATTTCTCCGTTTAATTTCTATGTTTGTTCTTAGGTTCAAAACAAATTCCTTAATTAATTAATTAGTTCGTTCATTCTTTCACTCGCACATTCCAAATCGGTTTGAAAATCAGAAACTGAATCACCACTGCATCTGTTGTTTGTCGACTGCGAAGAAACAAGTTCGACAGGAGCTTATTTATTTTACCCTGGGTTATCGAGACGGGGCCAAAAAAAAAATATGCTCCATGGCCTTTCCAGCATTTATTTTATGGAGGGGAAGTTGGACCAGACTACCCTGGCTCAGCTTCAACCACGAGAAATTCTAATTGGTCCGCGAGGATGCGCCGAGAGGGCCAATCTGGGGCCTTCGGCTCGCCGTACGGAGAGTTCTAAAGAGTTCTTGTCACAACTTGACGAGCCCCCCCCCGGTCGTTCTCTGAATATTCATGAGCGGGCGGACCTGGAAACACATGCGCCGTCTCTGAACGACGCGGCTGCTACAGCATTTCCACAGTCGACTACAACCGGCACCAAACATGCAACCGAATGTTCGCAAGTAGCTGCCTTTCAGAACTGGGTCAAACACGCATTTGTTTTTTATATTCATACTTTTCTGTGCTCTATTGATCTTGCCTGGTGTAACTGAGCCTGCCAATGTGACCAGAAGGCGGGGCTTGCACCTTCTGAGAGTAATTTCATTGGTTCCAATACACCAGACAAGATCAGTAAAGCGTAGAGAAAAGTATTTGAATCCAAAACAAATGCGTATTTGACCCAGGTCTGCTGCCTTTAGCTTCACAGCAAGAAGTCCCCCCACCTGGGCCTTCCTATGGGGGGTTTGCACCCCCCCCCCCCATGTCCACGAGGGTTTCCTCCCCACAGACTCTAAATTGGCCACAGGTATATGAGCGTGTGAGGGAATGGAGTCGGTGTCCTGTGATAGGTCAGCGGCCTGTCCAGGGCGTGTTGCCGCCTCTCGCCTGATGCACCGCAATGCATGCTGGGATAGGCTCCAGCACCTCCCGCGACCCCGCTCAGGGTCGGGTGCAGATAATGGATTAACGGATGGATGGCTTCAGGGGAAACTCTTAAGTAGAGAGTCTGAAGCAAAGCAGAGTGCTCAGCAGGCTGTTACTCCTGATAGACTCTCGGATTCATTAACGCCCAGACTCATTAACGTCACTGACGTTAACTCTGACTAAGTTCTGCAAAGAGCAAACTGTCTGTGAACTGAGCCGCCCGCTGGCAGAAACGCTCTATGCGGCTGTTTAGGGCCACAACCATTCCTGGGTCATGAAATTCAGGTTTAAATTACGTTAAAAAAAAAAAAATTTTTTTTAGAAAAACATTTAAATTGTGCAGCATTGACAGTGAAAATAGTTTTTTTGATGCCAGCTCCCCAGGCTGTGATCGCCAGCATTTCCCCCTACCCCTCCACCCCCCACCCCGGCCACCCAGTCCGTGACTGCCTCTGTCACACACTCACTCTCTCTCTCTCACACTCTCTCTCTCACACAAACACACACACACACACCCCCACACTCTCACACACACACACACACACACACCCACCCAGACCGCAATCATTTCACCCCAGTTCATTCCTGTTCACGGCCACCCAAAACCCTACAGCTGAGCTCTGCTTGTGAAGAAGATAACAGAGACCCGTTTGCGAGCTAAGCTAAGCTAAGCTAAGCGCCCATGGCTGACCGGCACACAAGCCAATCGGAGAGAGCATGCGATGTCACGTGACCTCACCCGCAGGTCGCCGTTGGCCAGGTGGGCGGCGGGGTAGGAGGCGTAGATGGGCTCCTTGCGGTAGATCTTGATGATGCTGCGGTCCTGGATGTCGCGCACGTCCTCCAGCACGTAGAAGACGTTGCGTGCCTCGTCCTTGATGAGGATGGCGGTGTTGGGCGACTTGAGCATGCCCATGGTGAGCTTCTGCGGGAACATGTGCACGATGAGCGCGTGCAGCGTGTCCAGGCTGCTCAGCTCGTGCGTGATGTGCACCCGCCGCGTCTCGTCCCCGAACTGCAGGAAGAGCACGCCTGGGGGGCCGGGGGGGGGGGAGGAGGGGGAGGGAGGAGAGGGAAGAGAGGGGGGGGGGATGGGGGAGAGAGAGAGAAAGAGAGGGGGGGAGAGAGAGAGGGAGGATGAGGGGAAGGAGAGGGAGAGAGAGAGTGGGACAAAGGAGAGGGAGAGAGAGTGGGAGGGGGAGGGGGAGGGGGGGATGGGGGAGAGGGGGGAGAGGGAGAGAAAGGGAGGATGAGTAGAAGGAGAGGGAGGGAGAGAGTGGGACAAAGGAGAGGGAGAGAGAGTGGGACAAAGAAAACAGGGAGAGGGACAATGAGTCACACAGCCCAAAGCACAGAGATAAGTAGTGTGTATGTACACACATATACACACACACACACACACACAAACAAACACACACACACAGCTCTACATTACTGCGCTCTTACTGTATCCATCCATCATAGTCCTCCTGGTTTTATAGAGTGGTCTTTACAGGGCTGACAGAGCTCTCTCATTCGCGCCCAGCAGTGTTACAGACGGCAGTGGGGTTTATGAGTCTGTCCGTACCTGCCGTAAAAAACCCCGGCAGCACTGCTTGCGCCTGCTCTTTAGACCCGCCTAACGGCCGCGGGATTTCTGGGAGTTAATCACGCAAAACCCTGTTTTTTATGGGCGGGGGGGGGGGGGGGGTCCCATGCAAAACAAAGTCATGTACGGCACACATCCAAATGACTTGCTGGGCGCGGGACGAGAAACGGCCAGAAGCGGGGGGGTATGAATTTCACTTGTCTTTTTTTGTGATAAATTTTTTATTTGCACGTGAGGACCCTCACGCACCAGAACGCCGTCCAAATCTGCGGTTAAATTTCCCACGTCGCTCTGAAACACCAGAATTCGGGCTTTTTTTCGTGTGATGCGTTTGGAAAGCATTTAGTTTCACGCAGAGCTGTGGCTGTATCAGACACCAGAGGCACAGGCCCTCGGGGGGCTCACAGGCAACCAGACAGCCGGCGAGAGACAGGCCCGGCCGACGGCCTGTCCTGCCAGCTTCCTGCGTTCTCTCCTTCCTCTGACGGGCAGGACGGTTTGGGGTGAGGTGGGTGGGGGCCGGGGGGGGGCTGACCTGGGGAGCGCAGCTTGGTCTGGCTGGCCGAGCGGGACAGGGGGGTTTGGGGCTGACCTGGGGAGCGCAGCTTGGTCTGGCTGGCGAGCGGGACAGGGGGTTTGGGGCTCACCTGGGAGCGCAGCTTGGTCTGGCTGGCTGAGCGGGACAGGGGGTTTGGGGCTCACCTGGGGAGCGCAGCTTGGTCTGGCTGGCCGAGCGGGACAGGGGGGTTTGGGGCTCACCTGGGGAGCGCAGCTTGGTCTGGCTGGCCGAGCGGGACAGGGGCAGGCTCTGCCGGAAGCGGTTCATTCGGTTGAACCCCAGCGGGACGTCTGCCTCCGACATGGTCTCCAGCGACTCGGCCGAGGCGAAGGACAGCTTGGCGGCCTGGTCAGCCAGGCCCGACTGCGTGGACTGGGAGTGCCGGGGGCTACGCGTCTGAGGGGGGAGAGAGAGACATTTTTAAAAATAAATTTTATTGAAAAAAAATTAAACTGAAATTGAATTGACAGAAAGAGAGAGGGAGAGACAGAGGGGGGATGGGAGAGGGAGAGAGGAGAGGGGGAGAGAGTGAGAAAAAATGAAACTTGAAATTGAATTGACAGAGAGAGCGATTGAGGGAGATACAGAGAGAGTCAGAGGGTGACAGAGAGAGAAGGGGGGAGGAGGGAGAGAGAGAGGGGGGGAGGGAGAGAAAGTCACTCAGAGAGAGAACTGATGAGAGAGTAGATTTTTTTGTTATTACTGTTGTTCTTTGTAACTCTTGCTTTGGCAACACAGTGCATGTCATGCCAATAAAGCACCTTGAAATTGAAAAATTGAAAATTGAGAGAGAGAGAGTCAGAGGGGGGAGAAGGGGGAGAGAGAGCATGAGGATAAGAGACAGTGAGTCAGAGGGGGATAGAGAGAGAGATAGAGAGAGAGACAAAGTGAGAGACAGCGAGAGAAACTCAGGCAGATAAGACAGAGAGTGAGAAAGAGACAGACAGAGTGAGACAGGGAGGACAAGAGGTACAGACGGAAAGAGAGCAAGAGAAAAAGTGTGTGAGAGAGAGAGGAGACAAAGGAGGAAAAAAGACTCATTCAATCGTACTGAAAAGTTGTAGGGAGAGAGAAAGAGAGGGAGAGAGAGAGAGACAACAAGACAAACAGTCCACTCTTCCAAGATGGAGATCCCAAGATGTCACTACACACGCACAAATCCCTCAGAGGAACCATCCCACACATTCAGGGTAAAGAGATCATCACACCGCCGCAGGGGACGGGCGCGGGGGGGGGGGGTACACAAAACAAAAAGCACCTTGACAGAGCTGCATAGAGCTCCATTAGATTAGCACGGAGACACCGGGCTGTAGCCACTCCTGAGCGGGCAGCGGAGGCGGTAGGGGGGCGGGGCTCTACCTGAGGGGGCAGGTATAGCGGGTGTAGCTCGGGCTAGGTAGCCGTTATCTCAGTGAGGTTTCGGTAAAGCCAAGGCCTAGTAGCAGGTTACCGTGACAACACTGGCGATGGAAGCCTCAGGTGCGATATAACAATGTTAACCACAGCCGAGGGCGATTTCGCGATTTCGCCTTCGGCTGGCCGGTAACGCGCTCGTCTTCGGCGCCTTTGGGGTGAGTGAGAGGCGCGGGTTCGAATCTCAGTTCAGGTGAGCGCTTCTCACTCACAGCACACACAGCAGAGGCTGAGGCGCTATGACGGCGAAAATCCCCAAAAACTTCCAAACCAACCGATTCTTTTTTTATTATTATTTTTTTTTAAATATAGGATTCTCAGGGTGGACGTCCAACATGCCGAGAGGACGGGACGGACAGGCAGCTGGCAGCGGAGCACGGGACCGTCCCCCCAGAGATCGCTTTGCCCGCCAGGCATCTCTCCTGTGGGGCACGTCCCGGGTGGGTCTGGTGTTGTATAACGAAGCGCCTTTCAAAAAAATACCCTCACAGTCCAGAATGTTCCCCCAAAGAGAGACGCAGGTAATGAGCTCCCACAATGCACGCTGACACACGCTAAGGGCTGCGTGGATCCAAACCCACCGCCAACCAACCCCCCCCCCCCCCCAAAAAAAACCAAATAAACACAAAAGCACAATGCACTGTGCGTGCCACTTCCCTCATTATTTCCCTCCACAGATACTGTGCTCTATTCTTGGAGAGTAACGATTAAATAATTAAAATTGCCACTTCGCAATAAAACAGAAGTTCACTCGCACTCAATAGCACGTTCACACACTTCCTCTCTGTCTCGGTCTCTACTCCGCGCACGCACACACAAACACACACACACACACACACACACGGGCACACACACGGGCACACACACGCGCACACACACAGTAATTCACAGAACTGCAAAGCCTTGGTCCGCCTGCACGTCTCAGTGGATTCTCGATCAATTCAAACCCAAACCTCCACACCTTTTTCCATTTGTACATAGTAATCACTCACACAGCTGGCGATATACTGAAGCAATTTAAGTTCAGCTCCTTGGCTCAAGGGTACAACTGGCAGTTTCCTAACTGAAAATCGAACCCGCAACCTCCAGGTTAGAGGCCCGGCTCCCTACCCATTTAGCTACGCCGCGACCCGTTAAAATTCCATTCTTAAAATTCACGAGGCAGCGCGTCCACGTGCAACACAGACCGTGCAACGGTCATTCGGAAGCACCGGAAACTTATCGAGGGGAACCTCCCGAACAGGAGCGGTGGAAAAACAGGGAAACTGACCCGTCCTGGGTCGGTCCATAAAACCCACAGCAATCCCACAGCCCATGGAAACACACTTGACTTTAATTACTGGAACGCACGCGCAACATTGGCGTATCCTGGGGTCGTTTCGCATTCGCGTTCTTTGTGCACGTCCTAAGCTGGTAACACTACGAGTCTGCAAGGTGCAATACCCACGTTTATCTGCAGGGGGCAGTATGCATTTTATCCCTAGTGACGTGACAGATGCTAGGAAAGCCAGGAAGGACGGCGGAATCAGCTGAAGAGAAGCGCTGGTCTGCCTCGTAGTGGGGGCACCTTTTAAACCTCCAGTCAGACACAGAGCGCAGATGAGTACGTGCGAAATGTCTCACACACACACACACACACACACTATACACACTCACACACAGGCACACGCATATACACACACACACACACACACACACACTCACACACACATATATACACACACACACGTAGCACACACACACACACACACACACACACACACACACACACACACACACACATAGGGCACGCAATAAAATTTGAGTACGCTTCCAGCCCCAGGAGAGTGTGTGTGTTGACACCTCCGTATGTTATAGCGTGTGTTGACACCTCTATACGTACTCCGGTAAGGGAGCGAGGCCCATAGAAACTGAAGGACTATAAACGGCATCCACGTTTTAAAAAAGAAAAAAAAGAAAAAAGAAGAAAAGGTGGAATTACGCTTGTGCAGGGCTGAATCGGAAAACGGCATGTGCTCAAACTGAAAAGCACTCCTTGTTCTGGCTGAGCTACAAATAGCGGATGGTTATTACCAGAGAAAACCTCCCTGCAGATCTCCAGCCAGGGTCCGACAATTTCACACGATTCACGCGGGGCTTCTGAACGGAGCCGCTCGACGTCCGCGCGCCTCTCTCTCCGCAAATAAGACGTTTTTGCCCGTGACACATCTGGCTTAACAGCCCCCCAGCACGGAGTCTAGAGATGGTGCCACCTGGTGATTTGTGAGGGCTTTTATATAAGATGTGTGTGTGTGTGTGTGAGAGTGTGTATGAGAGAGAGAGAGTGTGTGTGTGTGTGTGTGTGTGTGAGAGTGTGTGTGTGTGTTCTTGTATGGGCATAGTCTGTTGCCAAGGTAGACCACAGTGCAGCACAGTGAACCTCAAGTTTTCCATTTAAAGTCACAACCCTTGAAGACCCTTGAAGTCTCCAAACCTCATGCCCTGGAGAGGATAGGAATAGGTCCAGGAATAGTGGTCAGGCCCCATTACATTAAAGTGCATTACATTTCATTTGGCAGGTGCTTTTACCCAAAGCGATGTACTATAAGTGGATTACCAAAGATCACTGGAACAACTACGAAACGCAGGTCCGATAAAGGCACAATACTCATAACACGTAACAGTTATCTATAGCCGTGAACATCAAGTCCAGTTCGCACAGTAAGCATAGGCCAGGTCAATGCTCTATGCTCTATGATGGCAAAGCAATGGCAAAGCTAATCTACCCAACGACCATCCTCCAGCAATGAGATGGACGAACTGTTATGACTAATAAAGAAATTGGGGATGAAAATTGTTTGGAAAATAATACTACAGAGGACCTTTAATCTCTCTGTAGATGGGATGTTTCCCCATAAGAAGCAGGGGGGATTGGGCAGGGGGGGCTCCTTGCTCAGATAAAACCCTGCTTGTCTGGCTCATTATCACACATACGCCCACAACCCAAACACTCGAGGATTCAGCCAAGGGAGCGAGAGCAGGGCAGGAAACCAATTAAGCGAAAGGAGTAAAGAGAAAGAAGGGGAGGGAGGAGGGGCTGAAGACGAGGCAGTAAGCACCCCCACAAAGACCAAAATGACAGATCATATTAACCTCGGCCCCCCCCCGCCCCAGAAGAAGCCAGCCGTACGGTCCCAGCAGGAGGCAGAGGGGGGGGGGGGTAGAGAGAAAAAAAAATTCCTTCCGAAATCATTACGAGTTTGATATTTGCCAGTCGGCCAAAGGTTCGACCGCCCCATAGGAACTGGCCTCCTGGCGAGAATATCCAGCAGGAGAGCGAAAAGCAGAACGCCAGGATTCACCCACGGGAGCGTTTGAGTCGCTTTGCGGGCCGTCCGTCTGACATCCCTGATTGATCATCACAGTGACCTTTCCCGGCAGTTTGAGAAGAGAACGTCTGAAAAATACCGTATTACGTGCACCGAAACCAAGCTCTTCTGCTGCTACAACAAATTCACTACTTTGAATTTTTTTTTTTTTTTTTTTTTTCCCCCCAAGTACATTTACATTAATTATCACCAACGATAAATATGTAAATCATTATAATGTGCTAATGGATGTTACAGAATATGGCTCTTTCAAAGACTGACAAGACGCACACAATAAGATACGCTAGCATCAATTAAAAACTGACACATAATTGAAACAAAGCATTATTTTTAAACAATGCTTTGTTTGCAAAGTGTCGTACTGAAGGGGAGCTATTAAATCAAATCTATGACTAAAGAGCCGTTATGTTAATCATGAAGCACACACACACTCAGGCTGTGAGTCTGGGCGTATGTTTTATATTTTATAGACAAGGTAAATTTCTTGAACTGCTGGAGTCAATGCAGATTTTACATCACAGTCTGTGGGGTGAGAGGTAGACAAACAGACAGACCGACAGAAACCAAGGCTTGTGTAACAATCAGGCATAGAACCCGACGGCTAAAACATCAATTCCACAGCACATAAGAAACTAGCACAGAGAACTCAGTCCTTCTGTAGGACAATACTGCATTATGGACTAAGGCTCTCTATTTTATATTACCTCATTACATTTGCTAACAATCGAATGATGTCCATAACTGCATGGACTAACGTTTGACATTCTGATGGAACGTATGCGAGATTGGCAGGTGTGAGGCAGCTGAAACAGAACAGAAGTTTGTTCTGTTTGTTTGCGTGTGTGATGTCACAAACACTGTAGCCGTGGTGCTGCGGTGCATTCTTCGGAACAATGGCCCTAAATGCCTTTGATGTTTCTCGACAGAGAATCAGAGAGAAAGAGACAGAAGTCCAGATTTAATAAATATGTGATGAGTGTGTGTGTGTGCATTTATGAAAGGGGGGGGAGAGGGACAACACCACAATCCACCAGGGAGAACACATTAGATTATGAGTCACCCCTTGTCAAGCCCTGCCAAAATTCCTGTTGTTCTTTGCTACTGTTGCTAAGCCTGACAAGCTTCCACCTCCAAGAGCAACTTTCTATTGGAACAATACAAAAGCCTCAGGGCTCAACGCAACATGACTTTAACAAAATCAGTAGAATTCATTTCTAAAAAAGCAATTGTTTATCGAGAGACCACGGGGTGCAGCACGACCACATTTCATAATTAATATTGTCGCTTTCTGCATCTTTGTTCAGCTAAATATACATAGTGCCAATGATGGAATAAAAAGAGGTCAAATAAATTTAAAAAAAAAACTGGAATTTAACAAACAAGATGGGTGCCATCGATCATTCTATCTACCTTGAAATTACTCAGCGACAAGTTAGGTCATGGAAACCATTGGCTCTAGATCACTGAAGATGTAGCTTGCGAATAACATTTTTAGCGAATAAAAAAGGAAGTAAATTGGCCCAGGCCGTTTTTGTGTGCGATGAAGGATATTTTAGATGCTTACAGGAGTTTCTGACAAGCCAACTTTACAACAGCAGGCACAGGAGCATTTTGGAGTTACATCAGGTAACTCCAAAGCAACTTGTAAAAGTCTTATGTCAAATAACCTGCATCACATACAAAAACTGTCTGGGGTCAGTGAAAGACATACACTAAAATTTAAAAAAAGACATGAGAAAACTTCAGAAAGTGAACAATCCCTTTAAGCAAATGCAGCGGAATTTTCACGTATTAAACATCAGAATTGCAGGGAATTCCTCCGACTACACCTCAGACGTAATGTACATGAAACTGCAGGCATTCAGAAAAACAAGCCCCAAAATACGGAGCGGGGGTCAATGCAAATCACAACCCCAACCAGGAACACCAATGAGGTCGGTATAACGTTTCAGCACCTGCTTGATGTTTGACTGGGACGTCCCGCAGGGGATGTTTGAGAGCCGTGTGTGTAAAAAGCTGTATCAGGCGCACAGAGATGGGAGAAGAGAGGAAAAGAAGGACAAGCTGAAGAGAAGAATTTTTGGAATGTTTTTTTTTTTGTTGTTGTTGCTGAAAATTCTAAGTCAGTGTTCTAGAACCCCTGGCTTGCCTTCAGTTACCAGCGGTGATTGTTGCATCATCAGCATTAGAACGTTACGAACATTCCAATCACATATTTGTGATTCTTAAACCTTGAGGACTCTCACATGTCTGAAGAGCAAATTAAACCTAAATAGGCTTCATGCTTACAAGCCATGAAATTGATTTACTCAGCAAAAAAAAAAACCCCCAAAAGGCCCAATTCACCCGCAATTTGTATGTAGAATATAGTTTCATTCACTGATATCTTATTTATTTTCAGTCAGCCAGAATCCATACAGTATACACACACAACAGTAAACTCAACATCATTCTTCTCAACAAATTATCAACAGTGACTGAACACAGTCAAAATGTTAAGTGTAAAATAACCTCCGATAGAGCATTTCTCATAGATGTAAGCTCTGCTAGAGTTGACTTCACAGAGAGCATTGCTGTGTACTGTGTTGCTTATAGTCAATATCCAAGAACTCTGCTTGTATCAAAGTGAATAGTTGTGTCATTCCACAGTAGTGGTTCTCAAACTCGGTCCTGTGGGACCACCGAGTATTCTGGTTTTCATTCCAACCTGAACTGCAAATTCTACTAATCAACGTGCTTAGCAACGACTCCAGTGGTTGATTAGTAGAATCAGGTGTGTGCACCCACACAGGCCCTTTCTGGATAAGACTAGGGACCCCAGCTCTGAAACATGAAAAGCACCTAATTAAGAAAAATTAACAGCTTGTTAAAATTCTGGGATTTTATGGCAGTTGAGGTTTTCGATCCAAAACTCCAAATGAGATCAGACGATTTTTTCCCTTCAATGTCAGAAGACTAAAGACGATTAAATTTCCATTTTCATAACAATGAGCTAAGAGTTTGTGGATCAGATACAATTCCAGATCTTTGACTCCAGACTCTGGAGTTGACCATCTCTCAGATCACAGAAGCCCTCAACAGATGTTCTTGGCAATTCACACTGGGCAAAATTCATCTTGAAAACATACAAAAGAATGATCTAAACTGGCCTTTTCGCACTGTTAACTTTCATTAATGTGACTTGGCTTATGCAAGGCTAACCAATTAGCGTGTAGGATAAGAACATTCCAATCACATATTTGTTAACTGAACATTCTAATGCTGATGTAACAATCACTGCTGGGAATTGAAAGAAATGGGAGTTCTAGAACACTGATTTAGAATTTAGAATCTATTCTTCGTGTCCACTAGCTAACTAAGTGAGTATGGCTAGCGGGCAGGAATTCAAGTGTCTGTGATATGGCTAGTGTGTTGTGCTTAATACTGTGATTATTATTTTAAATAGTCTCAGCGTATAAGTATTCATTCAATTTATCAAAGTAATAAGTACATTAGGGTTTGAGCACAGCTATGATAATCTCTTAAACCTCAGGTTAATATAAATGAGCACTCATCTTCCTTCGAAAAGGCTGAGGTCACTAGACAGAATCTTTTTAAAAAAGCCTCTCAACAAGCATATTCTCATGTAAATCAAGAGCAGAAGAGTGGCCTTACTTTTTCAAAGGAAGAATTTTTAATGAGCATCTTCAGAGGTGTTGGGTTTACCCAGAACTGCAGTAAGTGTTAACACCTGCTTACAATTTCCAGCTGAATAAGCTTGTGCTTCACACAGGTTTTCGGTCAATTCAAGAGCATACTGTACTTAAATGGATCACATTTATAAACTTACCTCTCAGTTTCAAATGCATATCATAGTACATATGCATGTTAAAAACTGACTATGCATAGAACAAAGCTTAATGAAACATTAAGAGCAAAAAAAAAAAAGTTACATTTTCTTAATTAGGCCCAATAATAAGGCTGTGTGGGTGGCTTATGTAATTTTAATTCAAGCCCCTATCACCACTTTTCCCTTCAAAAGTCACAAACAGGCCCATCTGCTCCCCGCTGCGAGCGAGAGGTCAGAGGTCAGAGGTCACAGTCTGAAGCGCCTGTGAAGGCCTGCCCCAGGGGGGGCGGATCCACAGAGTCACTGTGAGTGTAAACCAGGTGTTTACAGTTTTACAGTTACACCGGTGTTACCGCAGCGAGAGCGCTGAGGAGCAGCACTGCAGAGGAATACTCCAGCCACCAATATCACCCCCACCCCTACCGCCACCACCCCTACCCCTCCCACCTTCCTCCTCTACTTCTCTCCACCTAACCCACTCCATACTACTCTCTCATCTTTTTTCCCCACACTTTTCTTAAGAACATGGCCACATTCGTCCTTACCCCCCTCTCAAAATGGAGTGTCTCTTCATCTCCCCTCCTCTTCCTACATTTCCCTCCTCCTCCTTCACCCTCTAATCGCCATTCTGCAGGTTTTGCCCAGGACCATTTCAAACCCCCCCCCCCCCCAACAGCAGAAAGGGTTGCCCGCTCCCAAAAAACAAGCCGGCTGCAATTACCAGAAGAGTACGCCTCTGGGGGGGGCGCTTCTCTCTCTCCTTTTCTTTCTCTCCTCTGGCACACAGACCCAGCTCGGCTCCGACACGACCAATCTACTCCCACGCATGGTTATTATTAATAAATGGCCCTTTCCCACCGGGGCTGCATAAGGTACGGACGCAATTGATTGGGTGAAAGGTGAGAAGAAGGGGAGGTCCCAAACCAGGGGGTTGGAATGGTGTGCTGATGAAGAACGCACACGGCCACAGACTGGCACTGGGCTAATTCACAGAGGGCCTTACGGTGTCTTACGGTCCCCGACCAAGGGCCCCTGTATGCAGCTCAGGCTTGGCCCTACCTTGTGTGAAGAAGCCATCTATATTTTATTACGAAAGTTCTTCGTTTTTACAAAACAAACTGGAGAAAAATCATCATCATCATATATAACAATGTAAAACAGGCAAACATATTTCCAATTAGCAGCAGGACCTGCCTAACCCTGCTTTTTAGCCTTCTGAAGAGCAGATTTTTTGGAATGTTTTCATTTATTTTTATTTTTTTTCAAAATTCAGTGCTCTAGAACTCCGTTGCTTTCGATCACCGGCAGGCGATTGTGACATCATCATTAGAACACTCCAATCGCTCATTTGTGACCTCATGCCTTAAAGGGCTGAAAATCAGAAGCCCAGGCCAGCTCTGAGGGACTACAGCAACCTGTCTCTAAATACAGCACTTCCCACAGTCCTCTGCAGCCTCCGCAGAATACAAATGCAGGTAGAGTCTCGGCTCGGCTAATCGGAATTCTGCACCAGCATCTTCTGAGGCTCTGCAAGCTGCCTCGGACGTTGGGGAGCCCGCCAAATAAATAAATAAATAAATAAATAAATAAATGAATTCCATTTATTTATTTTAAGAAAACAGTGATTCCCTGGAAGCCCGGAGGATTTCTTAGGCGCAGAGCTTGACTACTGAAGCGAGCCGCTTCAAAAATGTACTCTCCGCAATCTCTGTGGTAATATTTTTCCTCTTTCCTACCCCTGGTTGAGAGAGCAATGTTTTTTATTTTTTATTTCAGTGCTGCGTAAAAACACAGAGGCTGCTGGGAGGGAGGCTGAGAGGAGGGGGAGGAGTCGAAGGAGACAGTCGCGGATACAGGGGGGCCCGCTTTCTAGGGTTGTGGCCCCAGGAGAGGCCCTAGGATGGAGCTGAGGCATGGCACTGGGGGACTTCAAAATCCTGCTGCCTGCACTAATGCAACACACACCAATGCCCCAGGTACCGCAGGTTTACCCATGTACCGCAGGTACCACAGGTTTACCCAGGTACCGCAGGTTTACCCAGGTACCGCAGGTTTCACGCACTACACAGCAGGGGCAGCATAACCATTTAAACATAAGAATAGCGAGTGCCTGTAGAAGTAAGGATTTTTTGGCCTTCACAGCACAAATAATGACGTCATACACCTGCAACCGCAAAGGACTGCGATGTTATGTTAGAAGAAGCTCCCTAAAAATCCCAAAACTCTGATGGAGGTTTTCTGCATGGAAATATGCAAACTATCATCATCACGACATATCATAGCAAATTATTTTCAGAACACAAGGATTAATTAATCTCATCCACCAAAATGTCTCAAAATTGCGATGATTTTGCATTCCAACCTTAATGTTATACTGAAACTAATTCTACAGCGGAACTACTACAAGGAGTACATCTTTTGCACCACAAACCAGAGACTTGTGTGTTCCCAGAATGCACTGCACAAGAGGCTGATCAGGAAGTGATGTAATCATTCTCTCATCTCGCCCACTGAACACAGCAACTTCCCGTCATCTATTTATAAACCGTCAATGGAAAGAACCAGCATGCACCTATGCAGGAAGTCCCCCGCATCACGTGCTGCTATGCTAATACCAGCGGACGCCAGATTGGCTCGTATTTCACCACCAAGTCCCATAGTTTATGTCAGCAGGAGAAGAGTGGGGAGGCAGGGACACCAGCTGGCAACCCCTTACAGCAATGCGCTGCACTGAAATATCGCGGCGTTACGGAATGAGAACGCGGAATATATCACCAACGCCCGCCCAGCCATGGGGCGCGCTACGCAAAATGGATCCATCCACAGACACCCTTATAAGCTCAGAAATATAAAAGACCCACTTTAAACAGAAAAATGTGTGGGGCTACAAGGCGTACCCTCACACACTCCAAAGCTACCCGCTGACTAAGCAACTAGAGCTCCCTTTCAGAACTTTTAATCCATTTTGTCCTTAGCTGTTGTTTTCAAAGTTTTCTTCTCCAGGCACCAATGAGTGGAGAAAAAAAAAACGGACAGTGCACTTTTACAGTCTGGACAGCCAGCCAACTCGGCTTTATGAGATTTAAGATTCGGTTTCATTTTTTTATTGCGGCTTACGGCTCACGATGTTACGATATGGGGGATATTTATGCTAGCAGAAGGACCGGCGATATTATGTTGATGTACGACCATTACACTGAGCCTTGCCATTTCCACCAATATCGGCAATGCCACGGAGGCCAGCTGACCAATCAGCATCCAGGGACAGGAACTCCCTCTTTTGTCAACTGTCAATATGCGAACATTTGGGAAAGAGTAGTGAAAAATATATTTCCCCGCAATATACACTGAAGCACCTTAAAGCGTAAAACAATTAGCATCTTTGCCCGTATATTGCAAAGTGCCGTAATTTCTTGATATTATCTTTTTTATTACAAGCTATTGCAGCATGTTCATTTGCATAAGGCAGAACGGTAAAGAAAAACTGGTTTCAGGGGAATGTGAGTATGATCACACACAGAAAGCACGGTGCTCAAACACACTATCCTTCCCTGCAACGCTGTTATTTTAGATCTAAGTGCCTGACAACCAAGCCTGAGAAAGCAGTCAGTTCATTTGTTTTGCAGATGCGCTCATTTAGAATAACTTACATTTTTACTATCCAATTATACCGCGGGACGTATACTACACTGAAGCAATGCCCCACATGGGATTTGAACTGGCAACCTGTTGGTTAAAATACGTGTTTCGTAACCAGTACAGAACTATGCCATCCGGCAATGCTACAGCGCAGTGTAGATGTATACAGAGCAGTGCAGAGATAGCAGTGCACATACATGCGCACTGCTGATTACACTGCTTTCTCCCACAATGCACTGCTCTGGACTGTGCCATAACATCATATCAGATGGGCCCTTAACACAGTAAAAATCCTCAGTGTTAAATCAACTCTCCCAGAGTACACAAGGAGGTGGGGAAACCTCAACCACTTCATCACAGATAGTGAATTTAGAACCCAGAGAGTCGGATTAATATTTATGAAGCCGGGGTGGGTAATATTAATATTTATGAAGCAGTGGTGGGTAAGCAATGCATGCTTGCCCAGCACTCGAACTGACAGGCAGCCCACAGGCAGAAGAGCAATAGCTTCTTAAAGATGATGGGGAATAACGAAAGAGAAGATTACGATAACACTTTCTATGAAGCCACCACACAGAATGCCGTATAGCTGCACAACAATGATTGATATAACATTATAAAGGCTGTTATAACCGCCTATGAGTAGGTATGACTGCCTATAGCAGTGTTTATTACAAGAGCATTATAAGGCACTGTAAATGCAGCTATAATGCATTATTACAGTATGTGTTTGCCTCACAGAAAGTGTTACCACAATTGCTGACAGAAACTCAGCAAGCGCTCACTGTCACTGTTCTGCATCCACGCCAGATGCAGTTATCATAAAACAGCAGGCATTTCCATTTTGCACAACAGCAGGTTAAAAAATTATAAAAAGTCTTCATTCTGCACCCAGTATTCATGTGTCGACTCTGCCTGAATATAGTTTGAAACAGAAGTTCACAGCATGCAAATAGTCTGCTTGACACCCTCCCCATGCAAATTCAAGGGCGTGCTCAGTGCCTCCTGGATGTCAATCCCACAATGCCGTGCAGTCAGAGCTGCTTCACAGTCACACTCCGCTGCACCGTGCGCTGGACACGAGAGCAACACGCTATACAGTAATCATCCCCAAACACACACAAACACGCTCACACACACACACGAACACACACACAAACACAAACACACAAACACGCTCACACACAAACATGCACGCACGCACACAAACACGCTCACACACAAACACACACGCACGCACGCACACAAACACACACACAAACACAAACACACAAACACGCTCACACACAAACACGCACGCACGCACACAAACACGCTCACACACAAACACACACGCACGCACGCACACAAACACGCACACGCACACGCACACAAACACACACGCAAACACACAAACACGCAGGCACACAAACACACACACAAACACGCACACAAATACACACACACACACAAACACGCACGCACGCACGCACACAAACACACACACGCACGCACATGCACGCACACAAACACACACACACACAAACACACACGCATGCACGCACACAAACACACACACGCACGCACGCACGCACACACAAACACGCACAAACACATGCACGCACGCACCCACGCATGCACACACACACAAACACGCACACACACACAAACACGCACGCACGCACACACACATGCGCACGCACACACACACAAACACACGCTCACAGGCATGCACGCACACACGGTCACAGACATGCGCGCACGCACACGCAGGCTCACAGGCATGCACGCACACACACGCGCACGTAGGCACGCACAGTGACAAAGAGAGGGAGAGATGGAGAGGGAGAAATAAAGAGACAGGGAGAGACAGGGAGAGACAGTAACAGAGAGAGAGGGAGAGAGATAGATAGTGACAGAGATGAGGGAAAGAGGGAGAAAGAGAGAGCATTCACACAGACGCAGGTGTGAGCCTGCGGAAGAGGAGACAGAACGACACGTAGAGACTATAGAGACTGTCACTTACAGCACTGACCTTAAAGCTCCAGTAGTTCGGCTGTTGCTGGGGAGAGAGAGAGAGAAAGAGAGGAGAGAGAGAGAGATCGAGGGAAAGAGAGAGTGAGAGAGAACGAGGGAGAGAGAGAGAGAGAGTTATACTTTCAACAGGGTTATACTTCCACATCAGCCAACCACCTTTGCTGACAGCAAGAGGTGGACAGAGTGAATGAGAACGGGAGAGAAAGAGTGAGAGAAAAAAACGCATAAATATATTCAGTCTCAGAGTGCCCCTCCCCCAGCCCCCCCCCAACCCCCCACTGTCAAATTTTAGTAGACCATACAGGTGTGACTGTCCTCTTGGGGAGAGCATACAACCGTACCGTACCGCCACCCCCCAACGCCCCCCCACCAGAGGTTGTCTTGACATTGAGATGCCAGGGAGATCTGAGCTCTCCTACACGCGCACGCTGCAGCCAGGAGAGCACGATTCCCCCCTTCCCTTCACCGCAGAAGAACACTCCTGGAAGCCTGCGGTGATTATCACCACGGTAACGATGCCGTTATTCTTCACTGCTGTTTGTAATTGCTTCTCCTGGCAGAGGCGTGTTTACACTGCGCACAGAAGTTACGTCAAAACCAAACACAACACTCCACCCCCCACCCCACTCCCCCACTCCCCTGCCCTTACCTCACCCCCCCCACCCACTGCTACCAAACACAATCAGCTGGCTTTGCCTTGTGATGGAATTAAATGACAAGCAGAAATGGAATTAGGCGGCTCGAAGTTTCAGACGTTGGCCAGCCTCCCAGAATGCCCCTGGAGAACGGAGCATACAGGACGGTGGACACGCACGATGGAGAGAAAATGGCCGCCATTCCATTAAATCCAATTACTGCAAAAACTAGCCCTCAGCTAAAATTACCACAAACAGCCTGGACTAAATTTTTTTTTTTTTTTTTTTAAAGAAAGTTAATAAAGTTTTATCTCTTTTGTACTGAATCATCTGCCTACAATTCTTCTCAAGGCATTCTGAGATGTGGGGCATGGCTCCTGAACAATCACTTCGCCGGACAGAGAGAGCGAAGCTCCTCCTCACACTCTTTCCTCCTCACGCTCTTTCCTCGGTTGTTTCAGGCACTCTTGTAGAAATGCCAGAGTAATATGCGCCAGGGCTCCTGTTCGTATTCAGTCATCATTCGTCCTTAACTTTGGCCTGGACTCAATCAACATCTCCCCCTTAACTCCGACTTACAAAACCAAAGCGTTCATTCTTTTTATCTTTGCAAGCACAAGGTTTGGCACGATACTATTGTTGACCACGCCAATCTTTTGAGGGGGTTGATAAAAAAAAAACTAACAACTTTTAACCGACTGCTTTTAATTGTAAATCAAAGTTAAGGATGTAAGATCACAAATATGTGATTGGAATGTTCTTAACTGAGCATTCTAATGCTGATGTAACAATCAACAGAGTTCTAGAACACGAACATTTAACTGACAACTGAATTTTGAAAACATAAGTAAATAAACCTGCAGTTCTAAGGGTTAAGTGTTGATCGTATCCAGGCCTTGGTGTGTGGGAATTTTGGAGTAAGGCGAGGAGGAAGGAGCCTTGTTTCTCCCTGCCACCTCTCTTACACACTCGCAACAAATCAGACAGCAGCACACACCCTCCCCTCTTACAGTAAAAAAAAAATTAATTAAAAAAAAAAAAAATCAATCATTGGAAGAGAAGCAAAAAGCAAACTCACATCCAAAATGGTGGTAGACCCCATACAGATCAATAGAGGCCTGTAAATATTTTATACGCTGGTCTAGACTGAAAGTTGGCCCAGAGAGGTGTTGTACGTGTGTGTGTGTAGGGGGTACTGGGGCTGTAATTCCCATCTCACTGTCAATGCAAACATAAAAGCAATCCCTGGCCAGGGAGCCCTGTTCTGACACTGAGCCCCTGGCCAACGCTCTGCTTAAAAAGAAGAGGAACAGGACTGCGCCTCCAAGCCTGCTCAGAGACGGCTGCAGACTCTCTTACGTTTCCTTCAATTCACCTGCGCTCAGGCACACCTGTGCTCACACTCACCTGCGCTCAGGCACACCTGTGCTCACACTCACCTGCGCTCAGGCACACCTGCGCTCACACTCACCTGCGCTCAGGCACACCTGTGCTCACACTCACCTGTGCTCAGACTCAGCTGTGTTCAGACTCAGCTGCGCTCAGGCACACCTGTGCTCACACTCACCTGCGCTCAGGCACACCTGTGCTCACACTCACCTGTGCTCAGACTCAGCTGTGTTCAGACTCAGCTGCGCTCAGGCACACCTGTGCTCACACTCACCTGCGCTCAGGCACACCTGTGCTCACACTCACCTGCGCTCAGGCACACCTGTGCTCACACTCACCTGCGCTCAGGCACACCTGGGCTCACACTCACCTGTGCTCAGGCACACCTGTGTTCAGACTCAGCTGTGCTCAGTGTCCCTGTTCAGCTCGCAGGGAGTCCCTGACTCTGACGTTCAGCAGTGACTCATTTGCATTAGTCAGCATACAGAGTGTAGGCAGGCGAAACCAGCCTCCGCCAAGAAGTAGGCCGGTCGCCACAGCCAAAACGCAGCCACGCAAATCCCTCCAAGATGCACCGTTCCCAGACGCGTGGAGCGGCCATGCTCATGGATACACATGGTGCGATTCCTCTTCTCCATTTCAGAACGATCGCAGCATCAATAAAATATGTCTGAGCTCGGACACGTCATCTACTGCATAGCACCACCTGCTCTCACTGACTGAAGCAACTGTATTGGCCCAACACAGGATACATCTCTTTCTACTTTAATAACATCAGCCTACAAGTTACTCCTTTTTTTTCCCTCCACAGATGGACTTTGGAAAGTTCAGAGTTCATCACCAAAACCAATGAACAAATTCTGTTTTAACCGGAGGGGAAACAGACTAGAGGCGTTTATCTACTCAAACTCAAGGTGTAAATTTCGACTGAATAAAAGTCTGTCTCTCGACTGCAGCCCATGTAATTAAAGCAGAGGCTGTCAGTCAGAGTGTGGTGGGGCGGGTGGGGCGGGTGGGTGGGGGTGTAACTGGGGGCTGTACTGCTCAGATTCACAATGGCTTGTGTTTCTATGGCGTCAAAGAACTTTGTGTTCCCCTGCAAACGCTTCCATTCTGTGGACGCTTTAAAAAAACAGGGCGTGTTCAGTCAGTGTGGCGTGCGCCGCCTGGTTACTGTGGTTACTGGTTACTGTGTGGCTACTGCGCTCCAGCTAAGCTAACCTTACAGAGAGGGTGGAGTCCGCACTTCTGAACGCTCTCGTGAGCGGTTTGCACTTTGCTCCATTTCGGCTCATGTGTAAGAGTGAGCGTGCGTGTGTGTGTGTGCATGCATGCGTGCACGTCTGTATGCATGCCTGCAAGTGTGTGTGTGCGTGCTTATCAGTGTGTGCGTGTGTGTCAGTGTGAGTGCATGTGTACGTGCATGCATGCATGTCAGTATGCATGCCTGCAAGTGTGTGTGTGTGTGTGCGTGCTTATTAGTGTGTGTGTGCGTGTGCGTCAGTGTGTGTGCATGTGTGTCAGTGTCTGTGTGTGTGCATGCATGCACGCACGTGTCTCCATGCGTGCCTGCAAGTGTGTGCATGCGTGTGCGTGTGCGCATGCGTACATGTCAGTGTGTGTGTGTCCATATATTATGAATGCACCTATGTCTGCATGTGTATATCTATGTTTGCATGCATGTGTGTGCTTGTATCGTATGCATGTGTGTATGTACGTGTATAAACAGTTGTCTATGTACATTATGCATTTAGATATGAATGTGCATAAAAATATTATGTATGCACATATGCGTGTGCATGCATGTTTGTGTTTGCATAGCATGCACGCACATACGAGTGCATGTATGCATATTAGGCACGCGCATGTGAGCGTATGTACATGTGACAGCGTGACCGTATGTATCATGGGCCACGTCCGCACCACAATCCAGATCTACCCCGCAGTCATCACAGTGCTTTACATTTCATTAGGCAGACGGCTTTTATCCCAAGTGATGTACGATAAGTGCAAACCGAAGGCCATTGGAACAGCGACAGAGCGCAGGTCAGATAAGGCACAGCACTCAGAAAGCATCGGTTATCCACAGCCACGAACAGCAAGTCTGGCTCACGCGGGATGCGTAGGCTGAGGTCCAGCCCAGCGTCCACACAGCCTGCACCCTCACTCCACACTGCCTCTGCTGCAGCCGCCTGGTCCCTCTCTCCCTCCCTCTATCTCTGTCCCTCCATCCCTCCCCTACCGAGCTGGCACCCATGCACAGCCCTCTCTCTCTCCCCCTCCTCTCTCTCTCTCTCTCTCTCTCTCTCTCCCCGCCGGCCCATCCATCCTTCTCCCAACACCTTCACACTTCTGCACAAGCTCATCCATAAATGCAGAGAGAGAGAGGGAGGGAGAGGGAGGGAGATAAAGAGAGAGAGAGGGAGGGAGAGAGAGAAAGAGAGAGGGGGGAGAGAAAGAGACTCAGTCTGATGCAGATGAACCACAGCCTGTGACAGAAAAGTGGAGCCAGGGGGATGTTTAACACACACACACACACACACACGCAGGCATACACACACACACACACACACACACACGCACACACACACACAGAGGCACACACACGCCACACACACACACACACACACACACAGAGGCACACACACACAAGCACACACACACGCAGGCATACACACACACACACACACATACAAGCACACACACGCAGACACACATACACACACACGCACACACACAGGCACAGACACACAGGCTCACACACACACGCAGACACACACACACACACAGAGGCACACACACACACACACACACACAGGCACATGCGCACACACATTCCGCTGCATTACCCTCATTCCCTCGCTGAGCAGACCCCACTAAATGCCGTACCCACGGCCACCGTCACCTCCGACAACCGCGAGCAGAGGCATGCGATCGGAGACGCGGCAGCCCCCCCTCCACCCCCCCAACTACCCCCCACCCCCAATCCCGCATCCCCCCCCCGCCACCCGCCTCACCTGCAGGGCACTCTCACCTGGCTTTAGACCCTCCAGCTGTCCATCAGGTCCATCAAATCCACGCTTTGCTTTGATCGTTTGTATCTCCCCCCTCCCTCTCTCTCTCTCTCTCTCTCTTTCCCTCCTCCTCTCCCTCCTCCTCCCTCACTCTCTTGCTCGCTGTCAGCCGCACGCCACACAGTGGCTATTTACACCATTAATTTCACTCTTCGGCTGTTGGTCTCCCTGAGCCCGGCTAATGAATGGATCGCACAGTCGCTAATTAACTAGCTGGCTGGGTCTGGCAGGGCTGGCCCGCTCCCTCCCCTCCCCCACCCCTCCTCCTCCCTGCCCCCCCCTCCCTCTCTCCATTCTCTGCCTGCGCGGATCGCCGGTCCTGAGGAGGCGCGGTGCGTTCGCGAGCTTCTCCCGCTTCTCTGCCGATCGTCGCCCCGTCGTTTCGCTCTGTGCCGCTTCTCTCTCTCCCTCTCCTCTCTCACCGCTACGCGGTCTACCACTTCCTTCCCTGCCTCCCTCCCTCCCACCCTCCCTTCCTCCGTCTCTCTCTCTCTCTCTCCCCCTTTTCCCTGTTCTATCCCTCCCTCTTCTAAGGCTGACCTTTGCAACGCGATATCGTTGCTCTCCTTATAAGGGACGAGTTGCCGTGGCAACCAAAGACTCCACCTGTCTCTCTCTTTCTCTCTCTCTCTCTCTCTCCCCCACCCTCCCTTCCTCTGTCTTTTCTCTTCTTCCTCTTGCTCACTCTGTCTGTCTGTGTTGTTCTTTGCTTTTGTGTGATGATGGTGGCTTTTCTTCAGAGTAACAGAATGGGAGAGTGACAAGAGAGTGACAGAGAGAGAGGGAGAGAGAGGAGTTGAAGTGGCAAATGGTAGAAACATGAGGGAGGAGGCTTGGGTAAGGACACAGTCACAGTGGGGGAATGTGAAAGAAAGACTTCACACAGAGGGAGAGAGAGAGAGAGAGAGAGAGAGAGAGAGAGAGAGAGAGATGTGGAGGCACGTACTGCCGATCTCGGACTAGTCCACCCTTTCCAAATGACAAACTCTAAACTCAAACGTCCACAAGAGAGCCCTACACAGACATCTGTCCTTCCATCTTAATTGCGAATTACGCCCGTCACCCCCGATATCCGCCGGCCCAGGACCACCGCGGGGGCGCAGGTATTAATAACAGAGGTGCGGCGCTTCCGCCGAATTCACCGGCGCCCCCCGCGAACGTTGGAGAAAAACCGACGAGAGCTCAGACGGGTCTCCAGAACCGAGCGAGCCGCTCATAAACGAGGGCTACCTAACAAAACGGGCCTGGTGTCGCCCCGCTCGCCCCCCAGGGCAGGTGTGAACACCACGGCTCACCGCTTCACACCACCGCTGCTTAACCCTCTGAGGCACGCACTCCCCTCCCCCTGCCCCCACCACCCCACCCTCCTCCACTAACCACTTTCCTGGGGGGAAAACCCTCCAGGAGGTTTTTTTTATGACCCAAAGACACTCCAGTGTTGTACATATTTCCCTGCTAGACCCTGACTTTGACATGACTTTAAAACCCCTCCAACGGTAAATGGGCTGCATTTATATAGCGCTTTACAATTGATGCCTCTCATTCACCCATTTACACACACACATTCACTCACTCACACACCAACGGTGAAAGGCCGCCATGCAACGTACCAATCAGCTCGTTGGGAGCAATGAGGGGTTCAGGTGTCTTGCTCAGGGGACACTTCGGCACTCCCCAGGGCGGGGGATCGAACCGGCAACCCCCCGACTGCCAGACAACCGCTCTTACCTCCTGAGCTATGCCACCCCCGGTAACCTCCCCCGTACCCTTAGCGAAGCGGACGGAGGCGCGCCGCGGGACGTTTACCTGTTCGCGTTCGCGGTCGCGGTCTCGGTCGCGGGCGCGCTCGGGCGCCCCCCTCATGCTGCCGTGGGACGGGGAGGGGGACGGCGGGTGCTGCGGCGGGTACTTGTTCTTGAGGTGGTCCAGGAAGGCGTCGCGCTTGCGCTCCATGTCGGCCTTCTGCAGGCCGGTCAGCGCCTCCAGGCTCTGCGCGGCGATGACGGTGTGCCGGTGCTCGGACGTGTGCACCAGCCCCACGTTGGAGAAGCGCCGCGTGCCGTTGCCCAGCGTGCGGTACTCCCGCGGGTACTCCAGGTCGTCCGTGGAGATCATGTGACCTCCCCCGCCGCGCTCGGGATCTGGTCAGGGGTTCGGGGGAGGGGGGGGAGGAAGGGGGGGGGGGGCGGGGGAGGGGAGGGCGAGGCGCAAGGGATTGATGTACACAAAGCACGCGCCGAGACACGTACACAGGAGAGAGAGAGAGAGAGAGAGAGAGAGAGAGGGAGGGAGAGAGAGAGAGAGAAAGAGAGGGGAGAGGGTGAGACAGAGAGAGAGAGGAGAGCGGGGTGCAATGTTAACATCACAGTCATCAATGTGCGAAAGCTTCTTTGTTGTAATACAGATCAGAGTTTTTTTAAGAGAAAAAAAACAGAGAAGAGAGAAACTTATCAAAGAATAATGCACCAAATAAAACACTAAAAACCTGGAGAGAGCAGAACTTGGATATTTGATTTGTAAAGCATTCCGAAGGACAGACAGACAAATTGCTGAAATGAAAGCTTTGAAGGGGAAGGGGGTTGCAGCAGCTACAAGAAAACTCCCCACACACACACTTTAAAAAAAAATGTTTACCCACAATACTCAGCGGCAGCCATTTGGTGTCTCTCCCTGCTGTCATCCATGTTTCATCAAACACTCCACAACAACAACAACAACAACCCTTCACGTCTGATTACGGACGACACACAGGACTGTGGGGAGACATGCACTTTCGCCACACTCCCTAATCGCAGCTCGCGACACAGACATGCACTTTCGCCACGCTCCCTAATCGCAGCTCGCGACACAGACATGCACTTACGCCACGCCTCCCCTCTAATCGCAGCTCGCGACACAGACATGCACTTTCGCCACGCTCCCTAATCGCAGCTCGCGACACAGACATGCACTTTCGCCACGCTCCCTAATCGCAGCTCGCGACACAGACATGCACTTTCGCCACGCTCCCTAATCGCAGCTCGCGACACAGACATGCACTTTCGCCACGCTCCCTAATCGCAGCGCGCAGCACGTGAGGGACGACACACAGAAGGGGGGGGGGAGGCGCAAGAGCAGCCGTTACCTTGCTTGGGAAAACAGGCCCCGGCGTTGGCTAGAAGAGAAAGACGACCCACGGTTAGTCTCCACGCACACTGAGCTTGTTTACCATACAGACGGGAGAAATCTGTGCGGCGGGCTCACTCACGATGCCGATTACGAGCGCGCGGCTGCTTAGCGTCGCGGGAATTACGACGCTCCCTTGAGATTCCGAGGGGGAAGGCGTTTGCAGCTTTGCAGCAGATTGGCTGCAGCGTGTTAGCCCTTTCATTCGATTGGCTGCAGGACTCCAGAGAGAGTCAATAAGACCCAATAAGTGCAACCCACGGCAATTTGGTGACTGCCTCCCATTGTAGTAACGCCCAAGTCGGCTCTATCAAGCAGCAAATAGGAACGGAGATTCCCTGAACAGGTAAGTAATCCCCCCACGCTGTCACTAATTTTACAGCATTAAGGGGAAAACTTAATTCTAGAATAACTAGGTTTTGAATATTGCACAGCGCAACTTTACATGTATTCAAGTGTCGTATAGAGTACCAGAAGGGCCTCTCAGAGGCCTAACAGGGTGACCTTCCCCATAATTACCTTCCTTCTGTGAGTGGCTTCAACGGTGGCGGAGCACTGAAACCCACCGGCTCAGAGTATCAGCGATCTGGATCTCTGCTTCATTACACAAAGGGCCCCCCAGAGTCCCCCATTAGGGCCAGATTAAACTCTGAACCTTGACCCCGTCCATTATTACAGTCCACACAACCTGAGCGCAATGGCCTGAGCAATTTTCGGTGGCCTGCCAAAAAAAAAAACCCAGCGTACACCGCGTGCCCGGACACATAATGTCATTTGGCACCGGCAGTGGCAAAGGTTTGGGGAGAGGAGTGGAAGACGTCTTCACAAAGGACAAAGCCCTGTGCCAAATTCAGGCACTCCAGGTAGAGAAAAGGAAAAAAAATGCACAGGTAAGATAACGATTAAAGAAACGGTTCTTTGTTATTTGGCCGAAAGGAATGCGTAGATCGCACACAAGGCGAATAACACCCAGCGGTAACGCTCGCAGTCCGTGCCACAAGACGTCCCCCACACGACGGAACGTGTGGAGAGTGAGTCATCCGCCACGCTGCACGCGCTCCGTTTCTCACGCGTGTGGAAGACGCTCTGTCACGCGTGTGGAAGACGCTCCGTTTTGTCACGCGTGTGGAAAGCTTCCGTGTCACAGCTGACACTCGGGCTGCTCACACGCGCGCGCAGATTCGCGGGAAGCGGTGAAATGGCGGGGGCGGAAGTCGCCGGAACGCGGTGGGGGATTTAACAGGCGGCAGCGGGAGCCACAGGGAGAGAGCAATCACAAGCCGGTTTGACCTGACAGCCAATCACAGCGCAAAGCCGAGCACTCAGGAGCCACACAGAGGACAAACCGGCTCGCACAAACAGCAACACCACAGAGCTCACAACACAATAAGGTTGTCACGATTCCCGGTTCTCAACCAGAATCTTTTAATTAAAAAAAAATTATTTGTACAGGTCGAGTTTGTAGTCCCTACGGGTCCGGTTTGTAGTCCCTAAAGGTCCAGTTTGTAGTCCCTACGGGTCCGGTTTGTAGTCCCTAAAGGTCCAGTTTGTAGTCCCTACAGGTCCAGTTTGTAGTCCCTACAGGTCTGGTTTGTAGTCCCTACAGGTCTGGTTTGTACTCCCTGACTGGACAATACAATGTGGCGCCACTGACAATATAAAGTCCAGTATGAGTCATTTATTGGGAAAAAAAAAACTTCCTGCTAGTTTGTAATTAATTCTCATGTCAACCCCCTTCCAGGTCCGACCGATCCATTCCCATAGCTACTCGCCCCCAGGTCTGCAAAAGATTCCAGTAGCCGTAGCCATAGCAACCGAAAACCACAACCCCCGCCCCCACCACCACCCCTCTGTCATTGGCTCCAACAGCTCCCCACCCTGTTCGCGATTAAGCTCAAATATTCTGAATCTCACAACTCTACATCGGAAGGTTGCACTTCTGGTGACAAACCAGATACACCACATCAACAGTCTTAAACATTATTTAAAGCACTTACTTACTGTATGTAATTGGGGGAAAAAACTTCCACTTTTAATAATTCTTTAACTTCTTTCTGCGATTCAGTCAATGCATTGCACCTACCATCTTGAACTCTACCATCGAGAGGTCACAAACAAAATCAGGCAAATTTATAGGCACACAACCCACAGTATAATGTACAAAATAAAAGCTACTCTGTCTTTGAAGGCCAAATGAACTGCTCAAACTAAAAATCTGCACACAAAAAAGTACGGTCCTAAGCAAGTTCTGAATGAAAAGCTGTACACAAGCATATCTCTCCAGTTTGTGACAAACACCTAAAGCCCTGTGTTAGGACCCAAGAACGGCAATATCCTTGTCCAACTTTCCGGGCCCTTACCAGGGACGGCACGGGCATCTCGTCCCCAACTTGTCCTGGATCGGTGGCCCTGAAGCCCATCTCTCAATGACCAGCTCCTCCACATTCTCCTCTGCTGCCCCCGGTGGCTCGGAGGCTCCCGCCCAGCGTCTGCTCTCTGCATCTTAAACAGCACTTTCTTCACCAAGAAAGGAGGAGGCTGCTGCTCGCTCGCTCACTCGCTCACACGGCTCAGATACAGCGGGCAGATGGAGATGGAGATGGAGAGAGGCTGATGAGTCGAGGCGATCTCCACCCCAACGAGTCTTACGCCGTACTGCAGCGAGTCGCTCTCCCCCCTGCAGACGGGGGGGGGGGGGGGTGCCGTGTCTATGCAAAACAAGGGGGGGGGGTGCCGTGAGTGGGCGGGAGGGTTCAGTGCATGGGCCCACCCAAAGAACACGCCCCCTTCCCTGAATGTTGTACTCACGGCCTTTCCTTAAGAGCGCTGCGTTGGGAACGACAGGCAAATTCCCAGCATGCAAATTTGCCCCACCCTTCCAAACCACTGTTTGGACCATGGGCGATGCACACCCTTTGAGAAGCGTACTTGCTGCGCTGTTGTAGCAAACATGCTTGATCACAAGAGCAGGCTATTCAACTGATCTTGGCTTAAAATTTGTTGCGCAGCACAGGAGAGCAGGGAACAGAACTATGGAAGTTGCCGGATTGCTCATAATTGTTAGATTGACTCATTTAAACAATCCCAGCCTTTTTTTTTTTTGTTTTTGGATAGTCACAAAATACAGATGAACTGACATTGTGTCAAGCTGCCCACGCTACATTCTAATTTTATTCACTGAGACGCACAGCAAAGAAAAAGAAAAAAGAAAAAGAGAAAAAACCTACTTTGGGCTCTAATGGGGGCCA
>NC_057949.1:27986641-28021641 GCF_018555375.3 Anguilla rostrata
CGCTAAGAAACGCGGGAGGGCGCGGGAGGCGTGCGGGCCGGGCCGGGCCGGTCCGCTGTGTGGGGGAATTATTTATCGAGCCGGATACGGGACAGAGAGATGAGGTTCCCCCGGACGCAGACATGTTTATCCGTACTGTCAGGGGAGAAGTAACTCAGCGAGAGAGAGAGAGAGAGGAGTGACTCACTGATCGGGGGCGGAGCGCGGGTCGGGAAACCAATCAATCCCCCGCCCCGCCGCGCCCCGCCGCGCCCCCCCGCCCCCTGGACTGCACCCCCCCTAATAAAGCATGTCCTTTAAACAGCCTGTAATTACCGCCTGAGACATTACAGCACACGGCCGGGGGGGGGGGGGGGGGGCACTGCTCTGATGGGACGCCCCCCGCCCGTCCTGCCCCCCCCCCCCAGTGGGCAGTGATTCAGGAGGGAATTAAATGGCGGGTCGCATGCCACCACACTTACCGCCGCTCGCCGCCTCGGGACCGATCGATCGCGGCCAGCGGCCTCTGCTGCCCGGCGACAGCGGAGCTGTGTGGTAACGGGGGGAGGGAGGGGGGGAGGGAGGGGGGGGGGGGGGGCGATTGAGCGGTTAAGCGAGCGAGCTCATTTTGAGCGCCCCGTGGCCATTCCGTGACTCACCCGTCCCGTTACCCACGGCAACCCCGGCCGCCGCTGGCACGCGCGGACTGGCCTTTACCGGACTGACGGCCGGCGGATCGATCTTTGGCGGGTTCGGCGGGGGTGGGGGCGCTGCGGGGGACGGCAGTCATTATCGCTTAATTACCGCACGTCTCCCCCACCTCCGCCGGAGAGGGAGAGGGAGAGGGAGAGAGAGAGAAGGAGAGAGAGAGAGAGAGAGGAGCGAGAGAGGAGAGGAGAGAGGAGAGGAGAAGAAAGGAGAGAGAGAGAGAGAGAGGAGGGAGAGAGGGAGGGAGGAGAGAGAGAGAGAGAGAGAGGAGGGAGAGAGAGAGGAGAGAGAGAGGAGAGAGAGAGAGACAGAGCGAGAGGGAGCGAGAGGAGAGCGAGAGAGAGAGAGAGAGAGAGAGAGAGAGAGAGAGAGATGCGCACGCAAAACAACACACAAGTAAACACATGCACGACTTACAAAAACACAGATAGACACCTCAACAATAAATACACAATAAAAAAAAAACTTTCATAAAACGCTCAAAACCACACAGCACAAGAGGAACCCAAAAAAACGCTGAATGCTAAACGCTGAACTTCGCAGAGACAGACGTGCCCCTGGAGAGACGAGAGCGGGGACTGCGTCTGTGTTCTGACAGCGGCCAGGCCGTTCCGCGGTTCGCTCGCTCACTCGCTCGATTAAGCCCGGCACGCCCCATGCCGGTAGAGAAAAGAAATTAAACACAGCTTGAAAGAAAAACACAGGCTGGCATTTATTCCGGCCAAAAGGAGGAAAAACAATAATAAAATGCAGCGGCAAGCAGCTGTTAATTCTAATGAAAGCATTACAGTGGGTCAGCTAACGAGTTAATTCAGCAGTGTGGGCGGACGGGTTAGTGGACTCGGCAAAATCAACTATTTAAAGGGTTCTGAATGCAGCTTGGGGGGGGGGGGGGGGGGGGCAGCATTCAGCTGAGTAAACACAGGTCAGCCGGTGGCAGCCAGCAAAAGCAGGCTGGTTCATCAGCCAAATGGCAGGTTGAAACACCTATGAAGACATTTTTTTTGTTCTATGGCAAGTAGTCACGTGACATGGTGCAATCACAACCCCCCCTTGCCAGGGCAGACCGCGTCCGGGTGGGGGGGGGGGGCTAGGGGGGGTGAGGGGGGAGAGAGGGAAGGATGTGTTTCACTGTTGACCAGGGTGGGGGGGAAGGGGTGTACAGATTTCAGATTGCGATCATGTATCAGGACCAGGGGGAGGGAGAATTTGTTTAACAAAAAAAAATAACACACACCTTGCCAAAATTTAAGTCCTCTCTTGGGCCCTATCCCTGAATGCTGTCCCGCTCTCCGACCCCCTGCCCCCCCCCACCCCACCCCCAATTTTGTGCAGGCCAGCCCCTCGTCCAGAGACAGGGCACAATGGCACATTTAAATGATCACCACAGAGAGACTCACAGGCGTACGTTAGCGTTACTGCTGGATACCACCGCGTGACAATGTTCTACAGTCAGCTTGAGTTAGTGCATGACACACAATGCGCTACTGACAGCCACCGTTACTGCACAGCTATCGTTTATATGTACTGTGTACAAGGGGACGATTGATGTCTTCACTTCGCCAGTTGCCCTGGAGACAGTGACATAGCAACTCCCGTGTTCCATCAGGACCACAGTTCACACCGACCACTGTGGCCACAATGACTACCTAACCTCAGTGCACAGTGCACACTCCAGCACGGTGTGTTCAGGTTGTCTATCATAAAAATCAGACACGGGAAAAAGAAGGGGGAGGGTATGGGGGGGGAGAGGGGGGGGGTCTCAAACGAATGAAAAAAATAATTTTTTTTGCTGAAAAATTCATCATTGCGAAAAGACTATCAGCTCACAAACTGAACATTTAAGAAGCACTTCATCTCATGATGTGACATGATTGCATATTCATGAAACTGAGAGCTATTATAAGACCTGGTGAAGGCACAAGTGCAGGGGGATTATGAATCTTATGGCAATTAGCAGAGTAGCTAATAATGTCGTACTGAGGGAGGTAGGGGCTGAAAGGCCGCCTGTGGGTGTGGGTGTGTGTGTGCGTGTGAGTGTTTGTGTGTGTGTGGGTGTTTGTCTGTGTGTGCATGTACGTGTGTATGTGTGTATAAAAGCATCCTGTAAGACCTTGTTACCATGCACATAAAACAAGATCTATTAGTGGCTAAACTGGCCGATGGGGCGATGGCTGTATACAGAACTATAACCACACGAAATGCACTGGACCTGCCAGGAGAGACAAAACGGCACAACTGCACCTCCGCAAGACGGACGTGGCCTCACAGCACGCCAGGCAGAAAAACTGACCCAATTCAGCGCCCCTTTTTACTTCCAAGAAACACCAAATATAACAGGACCCTCGAAAAACGGGTGAAAAACCAGGATTTACTATCAGGAGCTCAAAAAAGACAACGGGAGGCAGTCTGCAACAACTTACAACCGAAAATAAAAAAAGCAGCTCCGCCTAGTCCCACGACACAAATCAGCTGCCGTTCCAATAACATTCACACCATCCTCCTCTATTAAACTTGAGCTTTGGTGTAATTGTATGCAAATTGCGACTCTCTGGCTGTCTGAAGTTCGCTCCCGAAGAAATTAATCACTAAGCAAAAAAAAAAAAAAATCACAGTCTAAAGTGTCACAATCATCATTATTTCATTAGATAAAGTGAAACCTCTGGCCGCAGCGACGCCATTTCTGCGCGAGCCACACCGGAGGTCCGCGCGCCTGTTACCGTTTCACACCCTAATTAGCAGACCGCCACCCTCCAGCATCTGAGGGGCCTGTCGCGTGGACGTGGATGTGAAGTGGAGGCTAAATTAACGGTTTATTTCTTCCCGGGGAACACTGGAGAGGCGAGAATTAAGCAGCCGCCACACCACACCTATTCAGGTACACAGGTAATCAGGTCAATTACAGAACAGCTGAAACACCCAACACACACAGAACTCACCACAGGAGTCACTGCGTAGGGAGAATGAGAGGGAAACCCGCCATTATGCAACACACACAGACGCATAAGGGGCGGGTTCCATACATCCCCATTGGCTGGACTACAGGCAAGCTGTTCTTTCATTGGTCGCCCCTTCAGGCCGGCACCAAGATTTCGAACTTGCCTCTGGCGTGGCACTCCTGTAGCATCTAGATAGCATGTCACAAAGCAGAATGCACAATCATGGAAAATAAGAATTGTGTTTTGAACGTTGTCTGATCAAGATTACAGCTGAGTGAAGTAACTGTTGGACCCGGGTCTGGGGCAGGTGGAGCAATCTGGCCCCACATGGAGGCAACTGCGTCTCTAACTGCCCCTGGAACAGGGAAGGGGCGGAGCCACATGTACAGGTATGTGATGATTGATTGATTGATTGATTGATTGATCGATTGATCAATTGAATTTCTTTGATAATCTTTAGAATAGCACAAGAGGTAGTTCAAGCAGGAACATCATCAAGCACCAATCTTAAGAACTACCAAGGAGAACACAAGAAAGCAAAAATTTCCATTGTGCCTTAAAGGGGGGGGGGAGTCGGTGGGGCGGGGGGGGGGGACATGGCAAATTGGCCTGCATCCACATTTCAACAATAACGTCAGTACCCTCCAATCATTTCCCATCTCAAATATTCACATCACCGTGATTCAGTGGAACCAGACACAACATCCCTATACAACATAATCTACAAAATACAGAAAAATGAAGACTTCACAGAAATTCAGCGACCGGCTCAGCCAAACCGCGGAGCCGGCCCCAGTAGCTCAGCGGGACAGACCCTTTCTTCTGTCTCCAAAAAAAAGCCGAAATTTATGCATCACCTTCTTTTTACCCCCTCTGTCTTTAACAGGCGTGTGTAAAAAGGTATTGTAAAAACGCTGATTAATTTGGACCCGGGAAGTCTGGGGCGGGAGCTGCAGCAGACAGGCGTTCTTCACGCCCCCCCCCCCCACCCCACCACCGCCGTTTCCACCACTTAGCCGCGGAAAAGGATTACAGAATCTCACAATACCTGAGGCCTGGAGGAGGGAACTACGCTTTCTTTTTTTCATTTTTTTTTTTCTTTTTCATTTTAATCACATTAAACGCAGCCGGGCAATTTAGCGAGAGAGAAAACCCTGCTCGGCCCGTAATTGGTACGCCGTTCGCCGAAACTTTTTAATTAAAAAAAAGAAGAGGGGAAAAAAAGAAAAAGAAACTTTCTTTCGAAAATGAAATTTAAAATCAAATTGTAAAAAATAAATAAAAACCCAGCAGTTGGTCTGCAGTGGGCTGAGATGTGTGACCTGCAGCAGGTTTATCTCCAGGGTAACGGATCATTCTGTTCTCCGGATGGAACGGTGTCTGCAGCCGTCCTCAGTTTAGCAGCCCCCCCAGGCTGAAGCCCACAGGTCCTTAAACCCCCCCCCCCCCCCCCACCCGACCGAGACCTCCCCCCAGGCCCAGAGCACAGGACAGGCTGCATCACACACCCGTCATTACATTACATTACAGGCATTTGGCTCTTATCCAGAGCGACGTACAACAAAGTGTATAACCGTAACCAGGAACAAGTGTGTTGAAAACCCCAGAGGGAAGTGCGGTTCCAAGTGCAGGGAGGGAGCGCGTAGTTTAACTTGGGCCCCCGTCCGAGACCGGTCCGGGACCCGTGCCCGGTCCACAGGGGCCCGTCCGCGTGCGGGAACAGCGTTTCGGCAGGCCGCTATGCCACGTAGGAGTCCTCCTGTCCTTTTTAACCCCCCGCCCCCGCCCCCGCCCCCAACCCCCACCGCCATTCCCCCGAATCTGATCTCACTACGCACACGATAATTCATAATCCATACGCTAAGAGAACGCTTGACTCCAGTATTTGCAAGCAAACGGAGGAAAGAGGAGACGCGGGAGGGAGGGGGGGGGGTGTACAGGGAGGTGTTAAACTAAGGTGTCACCCCCCCCACAGTGAGGGGAAGCAACGCTGTATTCCTCATTAAGGTAATGCTTCAGCGTCAAACGTGGATTCAGCTCACTGAAGCCTCAGGGGATCCAGGTGAGCCTCAACATTACAGCAGTCTCCTTCTGTCTGTCTGTCTCTCTCTGTCTCTCCTGCTCCGTCTCTGTCTCTGCTAGGCTGGTGTACTGGGGGAGCTGTTTGTGATCACTGTTTCTTAGATGAATCCTGAATTTACTGCTTTTTTTGCATCTGAATTATAAGAGAGCATGTAACTCTAATTCTGCCCAGCATGTAATGCCTGCTGCTGTACTGTGTGTTTACCCAAATCTTCCTCTGTAATTAGACCCCACACTTTGCTGCTATATAATATGCAATTCTGTCTCACTCACTCACCCTTTCTCTCTATCCCTCCCTCCCTCCCTCTCTCTCTCTCTCTCCATTCACACCTGGCTGCCTCCTCTGTCCCTGCTCAGTATTCAGGGGACCCAGGAGCACATTTCCATGCCCCCCTGGTGAGCATGCTCACTGGACCATGTCCCCGCCACCCTGGCGGCTAAACACGGAGAGGGGGAAGGAGATAAGGGAGCCAGAAAACAGACAGGAGGACAGGGAGGAAAAGGGACGATGTGTGTGTGCGTCTGTGTGTGCGCACATGCGTGTTCGTGCGTGCGTGTGCACGTGTGTGTATGCGTGTGAGTGTGTGTGTGTGTGCGAGTGTGCGCGTGTGTGCACGTGTTTATGTGTGTGAGAGTGTGTGTGTGTGCACGTGTGTGTGTATGTGTGTGTAAAACAGTGCTGGTTCACCAGCGGTCCAAGCTGCGTGCAGCAGAGGCAGCGGCTGGCCCTGGGTCTCTGTAAATCCGAAGCCAACGTCCCCACTCCTGGCCACACGCTCATCGCTGCGCCAGCAGCACCCTCTCCACAGCAGCAGCGTCTGAACTGAGACAGCCAGAGCGCACTGAGAATATCAGCTCACTGCTGCCACCCGCAGGGCAAACAGGGCAGGACAGGACAAGAGGGACACAATGTTCTCCTCCTGATGAGAATCCCTGTTCCGTGCTGACCTGTGTTTCCCTCTCTCTCTCTATCCCTCTCCTTCTCCTTCTCCTTCTCCTTCTCCCTCTCCCTCTCTCTCTCTCTCCCTCTCTCTCTATCCCTCTCCCTCTCCCTCTCCTCTCTCCTCTCTTCCTCCCTCTCCTCCCCTCTTATTCTCCTTTCCTTCTCTCCTTCTCCTTCATTCTGCTTATCTTTCTTTCTTACTCGTCCGTTCTTATCTCTCTCTTAAACCTCTCTTCTTTCTCCCTCCCTACCAACGTCGCCAGTCTCTTCTCCTATCCCCTCAACCACCCAACTTTCTCCTTCCGTCACCAATTCCTGCTTCCTCTTTCCCTCTCCTCTCGCCTCTCCACTCCATCCTCTCCTTCTCCTTCCCCCACTCCAGCAAAAGCATTAATATTGCATCTTTGTCATCCATTCTCCAAATGGATGCAATTCAAGTGGCGTTGATTTGTTTTGGTAGAACTGCGAGGTAGCAGAGGTATATTATTAGTTTATAAAAAGCCTTTAGTTTGACAGAAATCAACCAGATGCAATAAAACGGTGCAGTATTTCGTGCACAGTCTGAAAAAAAAAACAAAAAACTTATTTCCATTCGATCAACAAAATATCTGCGATTTCTGCTTTGTCTCCTTGCAGGGCAAACATCCATTGATTCTGCTTTATTCAAAAGAATATACCGACAAAAAACCAAAATGTAATCATATAATAATAATATCAACGTCTATTATCAGTTCCCCCCCACAGTTCTTGTTTTGTATCTATTTTTTTTTTGTCTTTGCACAGTCTCCATTTACCCAGCTGGGTATTTCTTCTCAAGTACTGCAGGAGTAATACAGGCTCACGGGTAGCGTGCTGTGTCACCAACCCAGCATCTGAACCCGCAACCTCCATCCTCCATAACCTTGACGACTGCACTGCACTGCCAGCCCTCCACGTGACTGGGCCCTGGTGGGGGTGGGGGCACAGCGAGAGGGGGGGGGGGGGCACAGCGAGAGGAAGGGGGGGGGGGGGTGGGGGCGCCAGGTGGCCCCCGCTGCGTCGCCTCCCTAGTGACAAGTCTGACATTTCAAGGCACACGTGCGGCCATTTTCACAGCTACGAAAACAGGAACGTGGAAAATAACAGGAGGTGGGGAAAATGGGAAAGGTGGGGGGGGGGGGGGGGGTAAGAGGATGTTTGGGGGCCCAAAAACTGAAGGAAAAAAAGAATAAGAAAAAAGACACAGCCGTGACTCAGTTACTAAAATATTAAATAAATCTGACTGTGATTCATGACATCGGAGGAGGCCCCCCCCCCTCATATAACACCCTCCCACCCCCGTCCCGATTCTGCAGACAAAGAGCAGACAGGCCTAGAATGAACAATCATCTTTAACTTTGACTCACAATTAAATTAAATTATCTTCAGCAACAGTTAAGCAATCAACTCACCAACTGTGCTGATGAAAAAAAAAAATAACAAGCCCTTTAATTAATTTTGCTTGCTTGAGTCAAATTTAAGGACAAACGTTTACTGAATGCAGTCCACACTCCCCCGCATGACAAACAAAATGTTTGCTGAAATATAATTAATGTATACCATTTCATACTACAGCACACTTGAAGTACAACTCAATTTTATATGATTATACCTCAAGTATATCATCTGCCACATGGGTTTGTATTGCCCTGGGGGTAATTACAGTAGACCCTGGCAGAGACCGCAGGAGGATTTATAGTTTTACAAGTTCAGATCTTTCAAAGACTTTTTTTTTTTTTTTGTTGTAATGCACCAGTACTTTGTTCATGATATCAGTGCAGAAAACTGCTGATGCACAGAGCAGCCCAGCTCCCTGCAAGGCACCCATCGATCAGCCACTCCCCAAACACACAACGCACCGTGTTTCCAGGAGAAAGGGCCCAGACCACGAGGTCCCACTGCAGCAGGTGAGAGACGACAGAAACCGCAGCCTCTGCAGCTCTGAGCTTCGGTCCGTTTGTAGATCCCAAATAAAACAGGCAATAAGGTAACAGGCTGTACCAAAAGAATCAGCAAATTACGAGTCCCAGACATAATCCCTCACATAATCCTCGAATAATTATTCGCACGCTTGATAAAGATGAGGACTGATGGTTAAAAATGGGGAGACAGGACAGTGTGAAATGTCTGAGGACCTGCTGTAGTAGTTTATGATTCCGTTGACATTATCCAGTGCCCCAGAACCAGGAAGTGCAAAACAACCCAGCGACATCGAACAGTGTGAAATGTCTGAGGACCTGCTGTAGCAGTTTATGATTCCGTTGACATTATCCAGTGCCCCAGAACCAGGAGGTGCAAAACAGCGACATCGAACGTCCGCGCCCACATTTCAGCGATACGATGTCCTTTTCAACACGAGCATCCATGTGACACCAAACCCAACTGCATGTGTGCATGGCCACTGATGTCCACTTCGGTCTCAGATAACAAAATCAGCATCCAGTCCGAGTTCAAGTATAGTCCAAGACTGATGAACATAGGCACACATGCACGCACATGCGCACACACACACACAGGGCAATACACGCACACACGCGTGCACACACACACACACACACACACATACTCTCACACACACACACACACACACACACAGGAGACCCTCCTGCTTCAGCTGGCTGGCAGCCTACTGCTTTGGCCTTTCAGGCTGACACGATAGCCTTTCGGGGTGAAGTGGAAACCGCGCGGTAACATTCACAGCTCGGCCTCCACGAGAAAAAAAGTGACAATTTTCAGAGCCACACGAGCCAGTTCCATAACGAGGGTCTTCAGGACGCGGGCCTCTCAGCGGCCACAGCTGCCCGCGGCAGGGGCGTCCATTACCGCCAAAGCCGCGATCTTTAGCGGTCCTCCACAGAGGAGCAGCCGGAGGCTGGCAGAGACTGGCAGAGACTGGCAGAGACTGGCAGCGGAATAGCGAGCAGATGGCGAGCGGGCATCTTTCACATTCACACAGTCGCGCGCCACCGAGGCGGCCAACCGCGAAAAAACGGCGAACGCCGCCCGCCAACGGTGGCGGTGGGGTAATCCTCACATGAAACAACAAAAAAATGATAAATGTGAACGCACTCATCAGCACTCTGACCCACTCTGAGGCTATAAGGCAGTGGGCTCCAACCCTGGTCCTGGAGAGCTACAGGGTCTGCTGGTTTTCATGGCGACTCTGCACTTCTTGAATCAATTAGAGCAGTTGATTACACAGTAAACTCAACTCACCTGGTGTCTTGGGTCTCAACTGGGTGCTGATTTTCAGGTGAAAACAAAAACCAGCAGACCCTGTAGCTCTGCAGGACCAGGGCTGGAGACCACTGCTATAAGGCCTGCGTGTCACACCATTCGTAAACTGGACTAACAAAATTTTAACCATTCGGTTTTTTTTAGAATATTTTTTCAAAATTCTAAGTCGCTGTGTTCTAAACAGCTCCATTGTTTCCAATTACCAGCAGTTACAGTTACATCAGCATTAGAATGTTCGGTTAAGAGCATTCCAATCACACATTTGTGACCTAGCGCCTGGCTTAAAGGGTTAATAATGTGCCAAGATCATTCCTGAGAAGTTCCTTGTGAAGTTTAGGAAACCAAGCAAAGCCATATTCAGGAAACGTGAACCCTGAAGTTAGCTCCCATCTTCTGGAAGCCAATTATCAGGGGGGGGGGAAGAGGAAGGAGAGGAAGAGGAAGGGGAGGGAGCGTTAAGCAGAGGTACGAAGGTCGGGGGGGAAGAAACTGAGCGAAAACAAACACAACGCATCAAAAAGGAAGAGTGCAGGCAAGAGGAACGAGGGAGGGCGAGGGATGAATACTGATGGGGGGATGAACGGAGGGAGGGAGGGAGCTGGAGAAAGGAAAAAGGGGAACGCCTAAAATTCCGCGTCCATTTGTCAGCGGGACACTGGTTCACAGCCCCCCCTGTGTGTCAGGGCGTCTATGAATAACACCGCCACTCGCAATTAGACAGCCGGCTTTCTGAACAGCGACAGTTAGCCATTAATCACCCCCCCGGGCCCCTTACGTCTCTCCTCAGTCCACGCGGCACCGCTCCTTCCCGCCATCTCCGCCCCAACACCCCTCTCTCTGCGCGTCCCGCCGTCTCCGCGTTTGGGACCAGCTGGGCTTGGATCGGGAGCTTCGAACCCAAACCCCGCGGCTCAACCGCTCCACTTATTCAAAAAGCTATTTTGCCACCGAATGAATGGCGTCTGGTGTCTATCAGAGGAACGGGATTTTATTAAAACTGTCAAAGGAAATATGTACTGCACTGCAACTCGAGTGAAAGAAAGAATTTAAAGCAGAAACTCTCTAGACCAAATTTTAACTGAAACTGAAAACTTTTTTTTGGTTACTTTTTTGGGTCAAAGGAATTGCTGTCAAAAACTTTTTTGTTTCATTTCAGTCTTGTTTCCTTAGACAAGCTCCCCTTTATTGTGAGCTGACATGCTGTTCCTGTCATGGACACTTACACTGTCTGTCCGTCCCAGGATGGCTTTTTGAACGTGCTGAACATCGACACAAGCTTGAGCTCAAAGCTCCTGCCAATTTCAGCCCCATTAATCGCCTGTGTGTGTGTGGGCAGTGGACTCTGGTACAGCGAGACCACGATACAGACAGACTGAGAAGTCTCTCCAGTGCTTCCTAACCCTTTCCTACAGGAGTCCCTAAATCAGGGCTGCCCAACCCTGTTCCTGGATATCTACTGTCCTGCAGGTTTTCATTTCAATCCTAATTTGGCCCTACCTGATTCTACTAAGTAGCAGTTCAGCAAGATCTCTAGCTGTTGAACGCAGAGTGCTTTGTTAGGGCTGGAGTGAAACCTACATATTAGATCTCCAGGAACAGGGTTGGGCAGCCCTGCCCTTAATAATTAAAGTAAATGAAGTGACCCCCCCCCCCCCCCCCCCCGTCACTTCTCCACTCTGGACCATCCCACCCCCTGCTGTCATTCACAGAGGTCAGTTGGCGCATTGAGCAGATCAATGGTGCATAAAACTGTCATTGAGCGGGGGGGGGGGGGGGGGGGGGGTCTGCCCAAAATCACCGCTGTGCTTCTGTAAATTACCTCAGCCAGGGGTAATGACTTTCTTAAGGACACCACCCTCCACCCCCATCCATCCTCTCGGTCATTCCAAATTGGGTATAAAAAAAAAAGAAAAGTAAAACGGTTAAAAAAAAAAACACACCCCACTTTCTTTCTTCCTCAGTGCTTCAGTCTGTCACTGAGTCATTTCCTCCGAAGATTCGAGGCTCGGCCTCTAAGTGCTCGAGCCTTTCGCTCACTCGCTCTCCAAACTGGAGCGTGCGTCAGAAAGAGGGCGGGGCTGCAGGAGGGCGGGGCGGGGCAGCAGGAGGGCGGGGCGGAGCTGTAGGAGGGTGGGGCAGGGCAGCAGGAGGGTGGGGCAGGGCTGCAGGAGGGTGGGGCGGGGCTGCAGGAGGGCGGGGCAGGTGCACGGCACGCGACCGCTTTCATCTCAGCCGCGTGTGATTGGGCTTTCCCTCCAGCCAATAGCGCGCGCTCTCCTCGCCCGCTGCGGCTCCAAGGCCGATCCCTCCGCCCCGGCGTTTATTAGGGTGCTCCTCTCTCTGAGCTCCTCTCGTTACTCCTCCCCCCCCACCGCCTGCTGTTCTCTGAGCGCCATCTCAGCCCTGGAGACGCGGATAAATCCAGAGGTGTGAAGGGCACAGAGCGCCGTGAAGCTATAGCTACCCCGCGGGGACACAACTCCCATCATCCCCTACGCTACGCTACGCTCTCCTGACCTTGAGAGAGGAGAGGAGAGAGAGAGAAAGAGAGGAGGGAGGAAGAGGAAGAGAGAGAGAGAGAGAGAGAGAGAGGGGAGAGAAAAAAGAGAGAAGAGAGAGTCTGCTCCAAAAAAGAAGAGAGAAAAAAACAGAAGGGGGGGGGGGCGTTTAAGGACCGTCGCCTCCGCTCGGTTCGGCTAATCCCCCCCGACCTGCAGGTGGATCTTTATTCGTCATACCGTCGTAATTCTGAACGACCACGTGCAACCGGATCTCAGACCGCAGGTGAACCACGGGAAGAACAAAAAGTACCTTTTTCCCCCCGAGCACGTTAGCCTGCGTAATGCACAGAAAACACAATGTCTGCATAGCAGGTGCAGTCCAGAAATATCCACAACTTTAAAAATAACAAAACAAATGAAGCCACAAACCACAAACCGTCAGAGATTAAAAATAACACACACACGCGCGCGCGCGCGCGCACACACACACAGCCACATGCAGCCATGCGCGCGCACACACACACATGCGCGCACACACATGTAGACACACACACACACATGCACGCACACGCACGCAGCCGCGCGCGCGCGCGCACACACATGTAGACACACACACACGCATGCACGCACGCAGACACACACACACACGCACACGCACAGACACACACTGCGCGTGTGCGTATGTGTGTGTGTGTGTGTGTGCGCATTTGCGCGCATGTGTGTGTGCACGTGTGTACATGCGTGCATGCGTGTGTGTATGTGTGTGCACAAGACAGGTTTCACCCTCTCCATTAGATGTTCTGCAGTCCGTAATGTGTGAAAGGCTGCTGTACATTAACGTTCATTTCACCAAAGAGCTGGCGCAGCTACAGGTGTTAAAACCTGGTGGAGTTTTTTACTGTGACTGGAGGAGGCTGTCCTATAAACTGCCTTACAGCCGTCTAAATACTCAGGTAAGCAGACTGATTATTGCCCCTTCTAGATATCGCAAAATAAATAAATTATAAAAGAAAAATCATTGGCCGTGAAATACATTTTTCTGATTAGTTTCCAAACATACTTGCGCACAGACGAACATACATGCATATATGTATAATCAAGTATATTCCATTTTTAAAAAGCGCATCTTCCCATGAGCCACGCCCTCACTACTGAAGGAAAGGCAGGGCTGACCATTTATAAACAGATAAACAGACGACATGAAAGGACGGAACAGAATTACCCGCAGGCAATATTCATAAATTCAGTTTGCTCTCTATTCAGATGGGGAGAATACTGTCCATTTAAATAAAGTGAAGGGTCAAGATCTCGGTTTTCTCTTTGAATATAAAACTGTCAGGGGCATCAAGATTCCACTGTAATACAGAGTATTTTTTTTTTTTTTTGCGTGTTTTGTCTTCTTGCCAAACATTTGGGTAAGCCTATTCTCAGTGATTGATGATATTTGCCAATATAATAAAGTGCTGTGATATTTTGTTTTTAGAAGCACTGTTAACGTGCATGTTTTTATATCAAACGGATAAATCTGAGTCTGACCCTGTTGAAATTCGAAAGACTCTGGCCAGTGTTGAACAAAATAATTCTGAATTCTAACACAAATAAAAGCAAGCTCTTTTTTAAATTCCTTTACAAACACCATTTCGAAAGTCTAATTGGTGTACTTGCCAAAACGTTTGTGTAGACAGAAATTATATAATCCATTTAATTAACAGTTATGGACAAAAGTTGATTGAAAACAACATCCCTGCCAAAAATCGACAGGGGAACATGTCTCATCTGAATTACTCAGTCTGGATAGGCTAATTACTCAGTCAGGAAAGCTTCAAACACTAGTAGAGACCACTCAAATAACAACAAATAACGAACAATCCCATATAAACAGTGCAGATGTAGGGTTTATTGAAAGAAAACAGCACATTAAGGTAATATAGGACACACCCTGTGTACAGAAAGCCATCACAATACAGATGACTCCAATACACTATATATGATGAGCAGAAAAATAAATGTCGACACGAAAACACAAAAAAGCCATTTCTGTAAAATGACGAAGCATATACGTGTGTAAACACCACCAAATAAAAGCTGATTGTCTGCACTTTTGTTTCATCTTCATCGTTTGATCTCAAATCCAAATGCCCGAAGTACACAGCAAATAAAACAAATTCCCGTCTACCGTAGGGGCGCTCTGTATAGCATTTATGAAAGAACATTCAAAGAAAATGGCACTGTCAGTTCAATAAAATACCCAGCATCTGCAAGTCCTGAGACCGCTTCTCAGAACAAGCTCTGAATAAAAACTTCTGAATGAAAAAGAGCTGCGTGTGTAGTAGGGGGTGCCTGCCTCCGTCTCTGCTAGATTTATGACCTAGAACCGAAACAGCGTACTGCAGTGTGGCTGCTGCATAATCTTCTTCAATAACCTCATTTGAGGGGAAAAATGAAAATTTGAAATACAGACCAAAAACTGGCCTATTTTAAGCTTTCTGAATGAGTTTTTTTTTTTCTTTAACTGCCCTCATCAAAAGTCATTTAATGAAAGACATCCATGAAGGAGACCCAAGGGTTTCCATGGCAATAATGTAACTGAAAACATTTTCCTGAGAACACTTTGTTTACATTTCATCTTTTTTTTAAATCTCATAGATTGCAGATAAGCTAATCCTCCTTTGGTTTGCTGATTTCGATCACTGTATAAAATAGTTATACTGTACTATGCAGAAGCATGTCTTATATATTTACATAACACCAGGACGTACACAGCCACAGCACTGCAGCCTATAGGGGAAGACGGACATATTTTATAGTATTAAACCAGGGGTCCCCAAACGTATCCGGAAAGGGCTGGTATGGGTGCAGGTTTTCGCTTTATCCGAGCACCATGATTAGTTGAATTAGGTGAATCAGTCAGGCGTTTTAGTTTTGGACTAAAACAAAAACCTGCAACAAGCACACTGGGCCTTTTTTTGGAAAAGATTGGGGGCGCCCCCTCTGTTAAACCGCTGTACAACACGGAGGGTTGTAAAGCCATAGGGCGGTGTTTTTAGGAAGCCCTTACATAACGAGGTTTGGGAACCCCTGGGGGCTAATTGGCCAGACCCTGTGAAGAGGCCAATGGCAGGGCACGTTTAAACAGGCACTTCCTCTTCCTGTCCCGGTGACTCCGGCAGGGCTGATATCGCTCGCTGATGAACAGCCGCGCTCCCGCCGTCGAGGGAATTAATGACTCCGGCGGTGTGGCCCTCCGCTTCGAGCGCCGGGTCCGCCGGCCGCACCGGCCGCTAATTCCACAAAGACCGCTCAGCGGGGTTAACTCCATTTCCATTCGGTCAATTCGAGAAAAAAAATATAGTGAATGAAATTCAGTCCTTGAATTGGAAAATGCCCCCATTACGCTCAGTGAGTATTTTTCACTCAGTGATGAAATTAAATTTAATTAGCATTTAAACAGGGTTGTTTTCTTCCTGAGAGGCTGCCATTGGTCAGTTCTCTTCCTGAGAGGCTGCCATTGGTCAGTTCTCTTCCTGAGCGGCTGCCATCGGTCAGTTCTCTTCCTGAGAGGCTGCCATTGGTCAGTTCTCTTCCTGAGAGGCTGCCATTGGTCAGTTCTCTTCCTAAGTGACTTCCATTAGACAGTTATTGGTCAGTTCTCTTCCTGAGTGGCTGCCATTGGTCAGTTCTCTTCCTAAGTGCCAAAATCTAATGGTCTGTCAAATCTAAAGGTCAAATTCACATCGCAGCTAATCGATTCGTTATTAATCGTTATTAATCATACAATATCACTGTAAATTAAGAGAAATTGTACAGCATCGAATCGTTCAGAGTATCACCGCTGGACTGTTTCGTGTCTTCACACCCCCAGTAAGCACTGTAGGACATGAACGCTCTTCACATTCCATTCATGGAAGTGTAAGAGTTCCCAAGTAAAGCCAGGATCCTAGAGAGAGACGATGAGCGTGTGGACGGTCTTAGTCGAGCGGAGACAGACGCTCATCCGGGTAAATGTGGAACAGCCCTTATGATCTCTCTGAAAGGATAATCTCACACATTCAAGGTCCTCCACTCGCCTTTTCATGCCCTGCACTTCTCAGCTTTTCCCCTCTTTCAGATGAAAAAACGGACTGCAAGGGCTCTTGAGTTCTCAGCTTTGGATTCTTAAATTTTTTTTTAAATGATGCCAGCATTTGCAGCTCTGGCTACACTGAGCCCACTTCGACAGATGTTTTTTTTGTTTTCTCTTTTAAACAGATGCACTGGAATTTCTCAAAAGCTTTAGACAAGTGTGCCTGTGATTGGCCGATTCCTCTGTGCGCTACTGGCTGCCGTCCACGCCCTCTTGCACTAACTTCCTCCACCAATCAGAGGGGTCGTTTCAAATAAGAACGGAAATTTCGTTTGAAAGGGCGATCAAATTTCTCTCTCTCTTTCTCTCTCATTCATTTTATAACATGGCCTGATAGACATGTAATGTACATATTGCTATAGATAGCAAAAAAAACTACAAAAATTCAGTCATCATCATCATCCTCTTTCAGTTCTTCTGTACTCCTCCTCCACAGTGCAGCTCCCTCCCTCCCTCCTTCCCTCCCCAGTCTCCATTACCTCCCCTCCTTCAACACACACTCCTCTCACTTATTCCCTCTCTTTCTGCGCTCTCCAGGATCAGTTCCACACAGTCAGGGTATTTAAATGCATGTGTTTGTGTGTGTGTGTATATCCATCTGAGTGTGTCTGTGTGTGTGTGTGTGTGTGTGTGTGTGTGTGTCCATCTGAGTGTGTCTGTGTGTGTGTGTGTGTGTGTGTTTGTGTGGGTCCATCTGAGTGTGTGTGTGTGTGTGTCCATCTGAGTGTGTCTGTGTGTGTGTGTGTGTGTGTGTATGTCCATCTGAGTGTGTCTGTGTGTGTGTGTATGTCCATCTGAGTGTGTCTGTGTGTGTGTGTGTGTGTGTGTGTGTGTCCATCTGAGTGTGTCTGTGTGTTTTTGCTCTCCTAATCAGCAGTATGTGAAGTCGTGCTCAGAGTTCCAGAACTTCAGCTGAGACACGTGGAATCCCAGGCGGACCACTAAAGGAGACAAATCACCCCGTTTAAATAAATAAAAAATAAAATAAATAAAAAAATTTAAAAAACTCACTGCATAAACTGACCACAGAACGCGCAAAAACATGAGTCATCCCATCTCAGAGGAGCCTGTCTGCTCAGAAAACCAACATCAAGACCGTTTACCGCAGTTAGACAACGTTTACTGAACACAGCTGTACCGTACGTCCTCTGAGAAGGGGCACATGATCAGTCACATGATCAGTCACAGACAGGGGCGGGCGGCTCCAGCGCTGCAGCTAATTACCACGCTAGCAATTAAAGCCCTGATGTGCGCCCGTGTGCATTTACCCACGGTCCTCTGTGAGAAACACAGCGTAAAAACAGCACCGCGGCGCGGCCTCCCAGGGGCTCATCAGCAGCAACACGGAGAGCAGCGATTACAGCAAGCAGAGGGCCAGCGCTGTCACAACAAGCGTCTCTCCACGGCGAGCACTACAGGGCACTCCCCCACTGCATGCTGGGTCACAGGACCAGCACTGCGGATCAGGTCCAGCACAGTGGTGCTCGTACAGGCAAGCGCACACACGAAAGCGTGCACATGCACACACACGCACACACGTATACACACACACACGCACACGCGCACACACACACGCACGCGTGCACGCAAACACACACGCACGCAAACACACACGCACAGCGCACATGCACACACATGCACGCGCACACACTCACACGTACACATGCACACACACGCACACACGTATACACACACACACGCACACACACACACACACATGCAGGCACACATGCACACACAAGGCACCGCAAGACGTGGGCAGCAGTAGAATAATGGGTAAGGAGCAGGGCTGGTAACAGAGGTTGCAGGTTTGACTCCAAGAGAGCTTGCAATGAAAGATTTTAATTTAAAATTGTTCCCCCTGCCCCTGCACACCCCCCCCCCCCCCGCGTTTCACCCAAATTCTGAATCCTGGCTTCTGAGTCAAGTCACTGTGATGTCAAAACCAACTGCAGCTCAAATTCAGCAAAGTCTTCAAACAAGTTCTACATCACCTTCCACAAGCGTCAAGTTTCCAATCAATCACTACACTCATCAAGTTGATTTATTCACTCTTCTCAAAAAGCGTTTTCTTATGCATTTCTTTAGATGTTCTTTTTTTTTTTGGCTAAGGGTAGAGCTGAACAAGGTCACAATTTTCGCGAAACTGAGACGAAGAACAACAGAGGTCACTCACAGCTTAAGGACACTGCAGGAATACTATTTTGGCACATAGATTTAATGGTCCCGCCAGTCCATTAATTTAAAAATAGCGTGGTCGACCGTACACCCGTCTCATATTTCATTCTCCACACACACGGCGCATTAAACGGTGAAGTTATGCAATCCGTTTTCTTTTGTTTTGCTGGACTCCCCTCCCCCCCCCCCCTCCCTCCCCCCCCCCAGCACAAGCCGGGCGATGAGACAGATAAACCGGCAGGAAGACGAGGCCGACGGGCCCGCGAAACCCGCCGAGTTTATGCCAGCCATCACTCAGCCCGGCGCGGCTGCCCGCCACGAGGAGCCATTTGGGAAAGAGAGCGTCCTGAGGCGCGGCGATTAACGGACCCGTCACACCCCACCTCCCTTTCGTCCCGCGCCTCAGAGGGGGAGTCAGACTCAGTTTGGGATGCCTGGGGCGGGCTGGGAGGACGAGGGGGCCGGTATTACCGCCTCACTGAGCAGGATGTGGCGGGTAACCATGCCGACGGGAAGACACACAGGCCCAAAAGAGAGAGCCTCATACCACGGCGCATTGTCCCTGTCACTGAGGGTGTGTTGGGTCAGCGAGGGAGGGGGAGGGGGGTGGTGTTGGAAGAGCACCCCCCCCCCCCCACAGGAGAACCGCTCCACATCCAGCATCAGCTCAGGCCTCTCCCAGGAGGTCTCCCATCCAAAGCAAAAGAAGTCCTGCCGTGTGTTTCTTCCACCCATGACCTCAGCCTGCCTGATTTCACTAATTAGCTCTACCTCCTGGCAGAAGAATTGTGCTAATTAGCAGATCCAGGTGACGGGAACAAAAAACCTCTGACTTTTACTTTCTGAACCTGGACATTCCATCTCTGCATTCCAAGTACTAACCACGCCCACACAGACGGAACTGAAGCCCAATAGGACCCGGGCATATGGTAATATGACCACTGGCAAAATGTTGCTTTGTCATGGGACCAGCACTTGTGGGTGAAGACAGGCAGATCGCTCTAAACACTTCATACCAAAATGGAGTCTTCCTTCAATCCTTCTCCAGTGACTAAACTACTATAGTAGTCACCTCAATGCTAATTGTTAGCCACCAACTGAATAGCAATACCTGGTATTCGCGTCAGCAGCTGATAAACACTGAGCTAGACATTATTATTTACATTCTCAACACACCATTAGACAAACATGCGAAACATTTACGCACAAACACAAACGTGTCATAGCGGTAAAGGAAGACGCGCACCATCGCTAGCCGAGCTCTGCAGTGCTGAACCGCGATTTAGCGACAGGTGGAGGTTCTGCACACAGACGGACTAAAGCTCATCTGATTACAAGTGCGGCTGCGTGAGATCCCAAACGAAAGCATTCCAGCCCCCCGGGGGACTCCGGAGCCTTTCTTGGATACCCACCATCCAAGAGATCTGCAGGCGATGCGATTTAAATAAAGTGGAGCAGTTTAAAACACGCGGGCGTCCGGGCGAGCGCAGAAAGCTATTCGGATTCCTGAGGGCTTCCTCTCCTGGCAGCGTCGACACAGCGTCTCTTCACACACCCGGGAAAGATAGCGGCACTTTTTATGAACAAACACGGGGAAATTAAACTCCCGCACAAGGATAAGCCCGGACTGTCTTTCCATTACTGAATCGATTTGGCTTTCTCGCCCTCCGCAGTTTGAGCTGTTGTTTCATCCCCCCTAACGAACGTGTGACAGCGCTGCCGCCACTAATCATTTTATTTCCTGAGTTTGGCACAAAACCCAGGCACACCCGCACAGCAACAAACAACATCTAAGCACCACAAATTGCTGTGAATAGCACATTAGTTTTTCTTTTTTTTTTTACATTTTTCTTTCTTTATTTTTTTTACAAACTAACTGTTGAAAACAGATCCCAGCGTCCATTAAACTAGGTCAGAGCTGGCCGAGTACAATGCGTTAAAGTCACCAGAGCAGCCAGACAAGCAGGGCCCGCTGATCTCGTATTTGTACCGTGGCCGCAGACGGTTTCAGAAGAGCTCGACACTTCTCCCTGGCGAGGCCTCTGTACTGTCCTGCTCAGTCTGGCGTTGAATAAAACATGACTCCGCCCGTCGCCTACAAGGGACACAACGCAAAATCCCTCCGTCAAGCCGACAGACGTGACAGACTTGCAAACGGTCCCCTCTGCCAGGCCGTGGGCAATAGAAGTGTGCTCTGCATCGACCCCGCAAACTGTGTCCCCGGCCAGACCTCTGGAGAGAGGAGCACAGCTCCCAAAAGGCATGTTCCACAGCGATATCAGCACAGCCTACAGCAAAACCTGTGCTCCATAGTGATGTGAGCACAGTCTACTCTACAGCAAAACCTGTGTTCCACAGCAATATGAGCACAGCCTACAGCAAAACCTGTGTTCCACAGTGATATCAGCACAACCAGCAGCAAAACCTGTGCTCCACAGTGATATGAGCACAGCCTACAGCAAAACCTGTGTTCCACAGTGATATGAGCACAGCCTGTGCTACAAAGGCTACAGTGGCCAAAATAAAAAGAGCAGGATTTTAAGCGCAGTTGAAAAGGCGGTTTTACGGGCCTGTGTGATATACGGAGGCCGTGATTGGCCGGTCCGAGGGGACAGAAGGCAGGCGGGGGGGCGGCGACACGAGCGTCTGTCCTGACACACAGGCCGCGACTCCCCTCCTTATCGGATTCATTTTTCAACTGACCCCCCGACGGCCAAAATCGTTTATCTTCCGCCACGGGCCGGCGGTCCCGCATTCGTCTTCCCTCCCGGGGGAACGCGACTCCAGCGGCCGGCCGGGCCGAGCCGATCCCGCCGGGGCGCGGCGCTATTAGGAGGGGCCGAGGCGAGGAGAGGAGAGGGGGCGAAACGCGAAGCGGGCCACAGAGTGAGGAGAACTTCTCCTCCTCCTCCCCGTAGCAGCCTGGGACACAGGCACCCGGCCTGAGCAAGCCCAGCACAGGGCCCGGCTGGGGCAGTACCGCCAGGAACCAAACCAGGAACCAGTAACAGCCTGGGACACAGCACCGGCCTAGCAGCCGCACAGGCGCTGGGGCAGCACGCAGGACAACAGGACCTAACAGCTGGGAACAGGCACTGGGTACAGCCAGCACAGGCCCAGTGGCAGTACCACTACACCAAACCAGGAACCAGTAACAGCCTGGGACACAGGCACCTGGCCTGACAGAGCACAGCCCACTGCACCAGCACGGCCACGCTGGGGCAGCACCGCCTAGCGAACCAAACCAGGAACCAACCAGTAACAGCCTGGGAAACACTCTACAAGCAGCAGCCTGCGTAACGACCCGATGGACACAGCACCTCCTGAGCAGCCAGCCGGCCCGCTGGGGCAGTACCACCAGGAACCAAACCAGGAACCAGTAACAGCCTGGGAACACATTACAAGCCCGCTAGGTTGCTGAGTCACCAGAACCACAGACATATGGACACAGGCCTGGCCTACAAGCAGGCCATGGGCAAGCCAGACCGGTAACCAACTGTTTAGCAATGCACTCGACAACAACAGAAACAAAAAAAAATTATTTTCTGGCTTTTAATTATAAGGTTTATGCTTAAATTTATTGTTTTCAATTCAATCTACTTCCTGTTTTTATTGCCTTTTCTACCATGTCTTGTATTTTGTTTATGGTTCACTCGCATATTTTCATTATTTTGTTTTTTATACTGCTTCATTGTAAAATATTTCCAGCTCCAACACATATATTATTATTCCAATGGTACTAAATCGTGATGGTTACTGAGAAGGAACAACACTACCCATAAGTGCCCATACTACACAGATGGCAGTAGTGTATGCTTACCCAGTTTGAGTAACCATACCAGAAATATCTATCAAACCAGTGACATCTGACTGCCCACCTGCCCACCTGCCCTATGCCCAGACTCATCCAGGCCAGAGTGGTTGGTTTTTGGAAAAGGGGGGTCGGGGGAACGCCTGCTCATGAATGCGTCGCTAAATCACAAGGCCTCCGTGTGGAGATGCCATCGCCCGCGGCAACAGGCTCAGGAAACCCTCCCTCCGCCCCTCCCTACCCGACTCCCCGACTCCCACAGTCACGCTCGCCTAAACGCATTAGCCAGCGTCCCGGCTGCAGCCCCGTCTCCATCGAACCCCGCCCGCGCGGGCCCTGCTGTCTGCATCCCAGCGTCCAACCCGCGCCCTCGGCTGACCCTGCCCGGGACCGCTGTGATGTCAGCAGAGGCGTCGCCACGGAGCCACAGCTTCCCGGAATTCCAGGAGCCGTCGGCGTTCCGCCAGCCTGATTCCGTTGCCTTGACGGCTGGGCCACGCCCCGTTCGAATGGAGGCGCCGTGCAGATCAATAGGTCTCTAACGCTGGATCTCCAGAAAGGCAGTCTCCTCACAATCAATTCACAAGGTTCCCCAGAAAACAATACAGGTTCCTATCAGCTGACCCTTAGATGAGTAGGCTTTTTGGAATGTTTTTTCCTTCTTCTAAGTCAGTGTTCTAGAGCTGAACCGTTTTCAGTCACCAGTAGCGATTGTGACATCAGCATCAGAATGTTCAGCTACTAACATTCTAATCACGTTTGTGACCTCACACCTGAAAGGGTTAACGAACTGAAAACTACATGAGAAATGAGGGAGGGAGGACACAGCTTTCTTTATCAGTATTAAAACTCATTGGCCAACAAAATCTGGAGCACTGGATTCAACTAACAACGAAAATAAATGAGAACTTCATCTTCGGTGCAAACACAGTGTTCAAGAGTTACCGGTTTCCTCAAACAGCAATCATGGGAGCAGCCAGGCGAAAGCAGGAGGAGGAGGAGAAGGAGGGAGGAGGGAGGAAGAGGAGGAGGGTGGGAGGAAGCGGGCGGTGAAAGAGAACCGGCTGGCGGTTTTGTGCTGGCTTCAATGCGGCCCTCACAAGTGCGTTCAGCTGAGAGGCCAGAGTCTCGAAGAGCGGAGGAAGGGGGCGGGGCCAGAACAGGAAACTACAGCACAACAGAGCAGACAGGACGGCGTCATCCATCACAGCCTAATTGATCAGGGGCGCATTGTGGCGGCCGGACCCCTCGCTGCGGGACGGGTGGGGAGGCGCAGACGAGGGGAGGGGAACGCAGCGTCAGTAACCGCGAAAAACCCACAGAAACCGGCGGAGACCGCGGGAAGGCAGGCAGCACGCATCGCAGGCAGCTGGCCGTGGCAAGAGGGCGGGAGGGAGGGAGGGCGGGAGGGAGGGGTGAGAGGCGAGGGGCTCCTGGTGAACTTTTCGGTAAGTGGCACGTCTTTGTGTAGGTGGGTCTGCGCTTGCAAAAAAAAAAAGTGGGGGGGTGGGGGGGCAGGGTCACGCAGCCATTTGTATCGTGCCGCACGCACGCACTCGCGCTCGCTAACGGACATGATGACGTCATCCGGCAGGCACGGCTCCGATTGGCTGGCGGCACAGCGATTGGGAGCGGAGCTGCGTTTTTGACAGCTCTCATACAGACCCCCCCCCCCCCCCACACAGCCGGGAAAAGAGCGCCAGCACGATGCAGCCGCGAAATGGCTGATATGCGTCAGAGCGCCCCACGGGAGGGAAGGTAATCACGGCAGGTGGGGCGGGGACAGGGTCTGTCACACCTTCCTCCCAACACAACATCCTGTTCTAGGGTGCAGCTGGGAGAGATCTAAATACGCCTCAGCTCCTCACAGTACCTGGGCGAGTGTGCTATTCTTGGTTTGTTTGTTCTCTCTCAGATATTGCCTAGTTTTAAAAAAATAAATAAATAAATACATTGCCGTGAATGTGAATGTATTTTCTGAAAAACTCCATAGCATATCGTAATAGAATCACAGAATTTGCAACAAATCATGCTTTGTTACACAGAACAGATACACATGCTGTATTAACCAAGTCTCAATAGTAAATGATAACCCAATAACATAACACGTGAACCTCAAGTTGCCCTCTTCAGTAATTCGGTTGTTGGCGATGTCACTACAACCTGTCACTCTAACTGACTCTGAGCCCCTGTGCACATAAAGCTGGGATGGATGGGGGTTGTCATGGGCGGCATGATTAAGGTATTTGTATATTTCTGATAACCCAACATTGTATTCGTGCAGTATGATCGCAGGCCGAGGGGTTTGTGGTGGGGGGGGTGGGGGTTGTGGGTTGTGGTGGGGTGGCACAGATTGATATCATGGAACAGAAAGTGGGGCCCTGGGGGAGATTGCTATCATGGACCGGGGGGCGAAGGGGGGGGGGGGGGGTTCGGTATGTAAAGTCAAGACTCACTGGTGCTACATTAAATATTAATCTATGCTTTTATTTATTCATTTTCTAATAGATTTTAGCTCATTAATCATTCGGATGCTGATGCTCCACGCTGCAAAGTCGCTCTCTCTCTCTCACACACACACAAACACACACATGCGCACACACAGACGCACACACACACATGCGCACACACAGACAGACGCATGCACACACAGACGCACACACACACATGCGCACACACAGACGCACACACACACAGACGCATGCACACAGACGCACACACGTACACACACCCACCCACAGACAGACGCACACACACCCACAGACAGACGCACACACACGCTGGATTAATTTCCTCCTTCGCATCACCCAGCGTTTGTCTTGTTTTGCTTGTTTATTTTGTCTCTGGCTGTGCGGCGTCTGTCCCCGTCGGGGGGCTGCAGAGTGAACGCGTGTAATCACAGCCCCAGCCGCATCACTCCTCAGAGCGCCCCCCCCCCCCGCCACGCCCCCCTCCCCCCCCCCCGTTTACGCCCGAGCAGCGCAGCTTTTCGCCACATCAGAAATTCTGCCTCCAGCCCCTCATCTCATCTCATTTCACTGAAAGCTTATTCGCTCTGGTTTTCTTTCTTCTTCTTCTTCTTCATTTCTTTTTCTCCCCTCCTCCGTCTGGCTTCCCTTCCATCCGCTAGCTGCTGTCGACAGCATCGCCCCCCCACCCCCGACTCAAATTTGTCGGCCCCCCATGTCTGAATCCGAATCTGGGAAAGTCACATCCGCTGCTGTCCAAAGCTGCGGACTTTTCACCTGCAGCAGCTGGTGGGTCAGGAGAAGGCAGTACACCTCAGAATCGAGGTGCAGGGTCACAGCTGTGTCCGACACGACAACAGACATCGAACCGTGAGAAAGGAGCTGCATTTTAGCCCATTATATTGCTCACGGACGAACAAAAAAAAAAAAAGTTATCGAAAAAGAAACACTTTTTATCCCCATCAACCCGGAGTCACAAGTCACCTGGAAGACAAATAAACAGTCAGATGACATCTCTGTTCCAGCTTGGCAATAACCAGGACTGAAGTCACCACAGCTAGTGTAAAGTAACAGGACTAATTGAGTCGAGTCCACATACTGCTGTACTGTATCGGTCCAATCAGCACCTTAACGGACTGTTTTTACACAACAAAATACTGTGCTAATTCAACTCAAACAAACCGTATGAGTACATAAATCCAATAATACAGATCACATGTACTCTATCAGAGTACTAAAATGTCATAGACTTCACTTAACACTTAAGACTGTGTGTTGTATACAGAACTGCTGTCCACTTCCTGGACTTCCTGGACCCCCCCCCCCCCCCAGGCATGCATGACCCAGAATGAAGCATCTTACGTGTGTAATCCCTCAGGGAGGGTACGCCCTGCTGCCCAAGCCCCCCTTATCTCTCACAGAGAGCTGACAAACACATCCCAGGCATAAAAAAAACCCTTCACAGAAATCCTAAGCCTATATTTAAACAGCTGCAAATCCCTCCTTCTCTTTTTGGCCGGGGAAATGTGCTGCAGATACTCAGAGACGCCGGTTTTCAGGAGCGGTAAACGGCTCAGAGGTCAACTGCACGTCAAACTCCCCAAATTTCCCCCGCACAGCCAGAATCTTGGTTTCTGACTTCATCTTCGATGGACACGCAGCCATTGGGTCATGGACCAAGCAACGGAGCCCTATTAACAAACATGGCCTCGCAATACGCTGTGAGCCAGTCTGGGGGGGGGGGGGGGACGCGAGAGAACAGGTCCCGCACGGGAGGAAGATCCCCCAGCTCGTGTCTCCGCTCGTTTCTCCGCTCGCTCTCTCTGCTCGTTCCTCCGCTCGTTCTCTCCACTCACTCGCTCCACTCGCGTCTTACTCCGGGTGAAAGTAGCGTTTTTGCGGCCAGTCAAAAGGCCTGCGGTCAGAAACGCAAGCGCAGACGCAAATCAGTTGTTCCCCTGAGCTGCTGTGTGAGCTGAGGATGAGAGGAGAGAGGAGAGAGGAGGAGGGAGGAGGGGAGGAGAGAGGAGAGAGAAGAGAGGAGAGGAGGGGAGGAGAGGAGGGGAGGAGAAGAGAGGAGAGGAGGAGAGGAGAGGAGAGGAGGGGAGGGGAGGGGAAAGAAGGGGAGGGGGGGAGAGGAGGGGAGGGGAGGAGAGAGGAGAGGAGGAGAGGAGAGAGGAGGGGTGGGAGAACCAAACAGAATCTTTGCCCCGGGCAGAGAAGGGACAAGTGGGAATGAAGGGGGGAGCATACACTCACACACACAAACAGACACGCAAGCACCCACACACAAACGCACACAGACCACACAAAATGTGTGGAGCAGTCATTAAGGGTTAAGGTTTGGAGTACGATGCAGGGTGTGGTGGGGGTTAATATTTGGATTACAGTCGAGTTTGAGGTAGCGGTTAAGATTTGGAGCACGGTCAAGTGTGTGGTTGAGTACGACCTTCAGCCGACCTTCAGCCTGCTCGCTCCACGACCTTCGTCCCGCTCTCACCAGCCCGCTCCCTCTGCTCGCTCCACGACCTTCACGCGACCTTCAGCCTCGCCAAAGACTCCCTTCCACAGCCGCATGAAGCGAAGCGCGAGCGATGGAGGACTGCAGGGAACCACGCGAGCAGTTGGACCGACGCCAAGCCCAATTTTACCCTCCCCCCCCCCCCATTTCTCCTCTACCTCTTTGTTTTGGGAATGAGGGATGTGTAATCTCATCATTCAGGGGCGGAGTGACAGAAAGGGGCACCCGGCCCATTTTCAAAACAAGAAATGAAAACTGGACTGATCCTGCTGCTGCCCGTTCAAAAGAAGCGTCCCGACGCAGGGGAAAAGAGCCTCCGCGGCTACGACGGTCGCTATCGCCGCGGAAACGCCGTGGAAACGTTGCAGAAACGCCATGGAAACGTCGCGGAAACGCTGTAACCTGCTGAGAACAGCCCTCGCTGAGTGACAGCGCTTCAGGCAAATCCGCTTCCCCCACCCGCCCCGAGCACTAAGCCCTGACGGGGATTAAGCCACAGCTGCCGTCAAATCTGCATTTCCACGCGCTCGAGAATCCCTGCGATCCCTGCAACGTCTCACACGACATCTCCAATGAACAAACGCGTCAGGTAGACAGAACTAATTAAGAGCTAGACCGACTGAGGCTAATTAAGAGCCAGACGGGAGATTTTTCTACAGAAGAAACTGAAATATTTGAAATATTTCTCTGAAATAGTTCATTGGGATTTAACTGTTAATTATTAAAATAATTTAAAAATAACTGTACAGTCTGAATTAAATATTCTAAAAAAAAATGTTTTACTACAGACAATGTCCGTACTTAAACAAATATCTCATATGATAATAGGAGAGAAAATATTTTTCTTTGATAACAACCAGTTTAAACATTTAATTTAAAATTTTGCTAGCCGAATTCCTGATGAGGCCAGAGCTTTAATTAACAGCGAAAGGAAGTAGCTTTTTTATGAAAATACAAACTAGCCGTCGCTCGAGCACATCATGCCCCTGCAGGGTCTAACGTCAGCAGCCAGGCAGAGTCATCACATCACAGCGCAATTCACACGAAAACACCCACCAGGTCAACAAAGGGTCACCACTTAGAATATAAAAGGAAGTGACATCACAGCTAATGAAGTCATTTTTTTATGGCAGGTTTATTTTTTAAATCACGTTGCAGTAAGCAGTTCCACTTTATGCCACTTCCTGAAAACACTAACTGTTCGGTCAGTTTCAATGCAAAGAAAAAAGTCACGTTGAATTCTGAAAATCCGTCTAGATCTAAGTGCAGGAAGAGCCTTATTGTACAGCGAATGTCCAGCGAGAAAGGCTGCATCCACACACAGGTGGCTGAGACCAGCCAGAAAAATGACCAGCCAGAAAAAAAGACCCTTTTGACTGTAATGACGTGGTAACAGCTAACAACATGGTCTACAGCAGCAACACATCCTCTGTTCTCCTATTTTTAAAACAGCGGTGATTAAATGTATTTCGATCTTATATTTTTGGAAATACCCACACTGCAATAATTAACAAGTCCTCCTTAACAGAACTACGTGGAACGGGGAAATAAAATGTGAAATCCTAGACAGTTTACTCATCGGATCGCACCGTGTTTCGTGTTCGTCCGCTCGCCCTGCCAGCCAGCCTCCCGTTGCCAGCTATCCCAGCATGCCTTGCGAAGGCGAAAAATCAGCTCCCACCGAAATGAATGGGGGCGACTGCGCACTCGCTTCCAGTCGGAGGATGAGTGGCTTTACCCTTACCAGCAAGTTTGCTGTACGTCTATACGAGCACACTCAGATCTTTAGGTATGTATCACACATTGAGCCGACCGCCAATCGAGATAGACACTCGAAACGGAAAGGAAAAGGACCCGCCCCGCGTCCCCAGCTCCGACTCAAACGCAGATCGGGCCGTCCATCAAGCAAAGCTGGGGATTTTAATTAGAGTCGCCTGCCGCGCGCTGATTGGCTTTCTGAATCACTCAGCGCTCCCTAACTTCCCCTCACCCCTCACGCATCAGAAATGATCGCAGTTTATAGCACATTCGCGTTCGGGCTAGCGAGCCACGCCCGACACGCGACTGGCATGGCAACTCACCCCCCCCCCCCCTTTTCACAACGCCATTAAAGCAGCACAGCCATAAAGAGGCTTCCCCTAACGGTGCGCGGGATTAGATTATTAAAAGCAGTAATAACTCTGCCGCACGCCAGCGTGACACCCCCCGGGAGGGAGATGCGGCAGGTGGGGGGAGGGGGAGGGGGAGGGAGGGGGGGGAGAGAGGAGAGAGAGAGAGCACACCCACACAAACACAATCAAATCAATCTTCACCCTTCCCTCTCACAGGTTCCAGACAAAAACAATAAACTAAAACAGCAGGTTAAAATAACAAAAAAAAGACAAAAGAAAGTAAAACGTTCGTCGCCCCGTAGCTGGCCCGTTCGCCAGCCGAACCAGCTGCTCCTGCTTTCCAGTGGCGGTTCACATTCATTCTGGGCTCTGTTAAACACTCTGTTAAACCCACACTAAACAAAGACACGAAAAATCACAAACGCGCTCCCGGGTGCGAGCTCCCGGTCTCGGCCCCGAACCGTGGAGAGCAGCACACCCCTTTAAGCACCTGGGCTGATTAGCCAACGCAGCCCAGGTGCGTGTGCGCTCTCCACCGGCCGGCGCAACCGAGACCAATCCGCCTCTCCGGCGAACCGAACGCCACAAACTCCTATGACTCACTGAACTGCATGCAACGTGCGTGCGCCGGATGGGTAGGTTCTCATTATCTTAAATGACGTAGCAACTACAAACAAACAAAATCATCTTCTTGCTGCACGTTCTGGAGATAAAAGAAGTCCGTCGTAGAGCACCACTGCTACTCACGTCACGTCAACTTTCCTTCGCTCCGCCGTGGTTACTGGTGGGACATCGTTTACCGTCAGGCGTTATGATTTACAAACTCAATTCCGCTGGATGGATGAGCGTAGCAAGATCATCGTCTGCCTCCTTATCGCCGGCATCAAGACCGCCTTCGTTTTTATAAATCAACCCTTAACAAGGTGACAGCGAACGGCAACTCGGGCGGCTACACATCAGGCGGCTTTCAGCTTGTCCCCGCTGCACTTTCACTCGATTTATTTCACGTCCCGTTGTCTTTCATTCTGCCCATAATTACCGACAACCGAGGACACCGTAATCCAGTAACTGGCTAACTGCCGTTTCAGATATCTCTAAAGTGGATCAAAATGGTGCAGTTCTAATCAATAACAATGTTAACGGAGGAACTGGAAATCTTTTGAATACTCGTCGCAGTCCTACTTCTCGCTCCTCTCTGCGAGCATTGGAGAGGAATCGGCGTAGGGTCTTGGCGTATGAATATCAGCCCATCGAAGGTCATCGTTTTGCTCTTCATACCGCTCACGCGCCAGCTTTGGTATTTCAGCATACAGCACAGACAGCCCCTGAAGCTGAACGTTTCCCTCCTCACCGTGTAGGCGGGCAGTTCGCACGGGTTCAAACGCAGGCCGTTCAGCCCAACAATGCTCACCGTTTTCCTACCACTACAGTGTACCCAGTGCTCAGTCTCCCTACGCACTAGATAGTGTCAATCACCGTATCAAGCCCGGTCTAGAAAAAACCCCAGACTTTCTGCCTCCACTGCATCGCCTGGCAAGCTATTCCACACACTGGCCACTCTCTGTGTGAAGAAATAACTCCTAATGTCTTCATAATTTACCTTTGGGTAATTTCCATTTATGCCCCCTTGTAGTTCCCTTTGTTGATCTCCGTTGATGAATTTAAAAGCCTCCATAAAATCGCTCCTAAGTAAATCAGTCAGATGAACACACCTATATTCTCCAGCACTTTAAGTCGCTCTGGATTAGAACACCTGAGAAACAAAGGTAATGCTGTGTTAAATCATACACAGTAACACTGCAAGGCTTGACTGTTTGCCATCTGTATTCATGCATCAGTAAAAAAGATTTTACAGGAAATGCCAAAAAAAAAAAAAAAAAAAACACACAGGGCAATTTGGGATAATCTACCAAGAGCAAAAAGAAAAAAAGAAAAAGCGACACTGCATTTTCCAGGATTTGCCAGAGGCATTATACAACAGTAAGCCGATTAGGAGGGCCTGCAAATTAGTTCAAGTAATTTTGAAAATGGGGAGCAGGCTCTAGTAAAATGTAAGCAGAATGATATGCTTTTCAAGTTTTTTTATGCACACTCCCTGTTGCTGTACGTGCGCTAACGGCCAAGCTAATTTCCCCACAGAAGACAGTGAAGGTGTTGCCACATTGAGCCACATTGTATTCAGCAACCAGGCAACCAGGCTCAGCCCAAAATGGGCGACGGCTCGCTCCTAAAAAAGGCGGGAAGCGGAGCAGAGAATGGCAGCGAACGCCAGCTTAGCGTAGCGCGTGCAGCTCGGCTAGTTCGCTAGCGAAGCAAAGGTCTCGTAGCAGGTTACCGTGACAACGCTCTCTGGCGGCGCGAGCCCACTGGGGGGTCCTTGGACAAGTGGGAGGCCCGGGTTCGAATCCCGCCACGCACCCTGACTCTCAAATCCCGCCGCGGACTCAGGCGAATCGCTAACTCGTTCCATTAGCACGCGTCGGTGCCCAGAAAGGCGTCCGCAGAGCCATAGCGCTCGCAGCACTCACAGTAGCGTCCGCCAGTCACGCTAGCGGTTAGCGGCTAAGGGGCATTCAGACTCATCACCACGCGCACTGGAGCCTGTTGAACCGAAGCACCTCGGGATAAAGGCATCCTTCAAACGAATAAATAATAATAACAATAATAATAACGGCACTATTCAGGAGGAGGAGCGGCGAGGTCGAGTGCTCCTGAAGAAGACTGCTTTGTGTGAACGACGCGAGCGTGGCGGGCCAAGGTCGGAGAGGCCGAGGGGCCGAGCAGCTTCAACAAAAACCCAGGATCCAGAGGAACGCCGACGAGCGAACGCCATTATGCCGCCATTACGTTTCAAAGGGCTCCACCGTGTAGGTGAAGTGAGCAAACGTCGGGCTACTGGCCCTCGTTCACAAAACCTTCCTGACTTTTGTTCTTAAAAGTGTGCCTATGACAAAAACGATGTGAGATTCACGGCACGTGTGCAGACCTTTGCTTTTGTGCATATCCCAGGTGTTTGGAAGATGTACATTTTATGCCTAATCCTGTCCATGTGATTTGCATAAAGAAACGGCCATGAACAAATACAGAGAAGAAAAAGAAAAAAAGATGAACGCCGAAACGTTCTTGGAAACCACGCAGTTTACGATCAAATGCGATCGTACGCACGATTCCTGAATGAGGCCCATTGTTTTTATCTCAGAAAGCCCGAGACTCTTGGGAAGCAGGGAACTGACTGCGAGAGGCAGTCAAAGCTTCAATTTAAATATTTGTACAATCCCTCGCAAACAGCAGTCGGCAGTCCTTCAATTTAACAAAACGTCGCGGAGATGTGAGACGGCTGTAGCTCTGCTTCTCCACACCGAGGGTTCCGTCTGACAGCCTCCTGCTCCTCCACACATCACATAAACATTCAACAACAGCAACAACAGGACTACCGCAAGGGAGCATCGAGTAGGTTTGAGCAGGGGTGAGCTTTAGAAGACGCACCGTTTCGCAGAGAAGAGAACAGGAAGTGCGTGCCAAAGGCCTCCTGCGAGACAGGAAGCCTTGAAGGGAATGTTCCTCGGGCGCCGTTTGCATATCGAGTCCGTGTCACATCAAAGAATGCTTCAGAAGTGCGCACGGGGGGACAGATTAGAAGGCACCGAAGAGCACTTCAATCAAAGGAATCTTCAGCAACAAAACAAAAAAAAACCGAATGTTTTTTTTTTTTAACACAAACTTTACATTTTGACAGACATCAAAAAAAGAAAGCTAAAAAAAAAAAAAAAAAAAACTTTGTATATATACTACAGTGAAAAAAGAACAAGAGTTCCAGCGTGTTCAGAATCAGCCAATCAGCTTCAATAAGACTCTGACCTTTGACCTGACCCCACCGTCATGTGGGGGCACACCTCAGGCTGAGGAAAACGAGCAAAGCGTTGGCACGGCAGCACACCTGCGCGGTTTCAGAAGCAGGTAGATGCAGCTGATTCAATCTGCGGTCATTTTGTCTCCAGGTATAACGGAGTGAGTCTGTGCTGGGGAGACAGGCTGCAGGGAAACAGTTCTGCCAGCCTCCAGCTCCCGCCCCGGTGCCCCAGGACCCGTGCCTGACTGGGTGTCAGCTGGTACACCTGGCAGAACATGCCCGCGCTCACGTCTCGCACCCGTCTCCGTCCCAGAGCTGCACTGAGCTCCAACTGCCACAACCAGGCTCAAAACTGACCCACGGGACAGGCGCATGCAATCCATCTTACAACCCCCCCCCCCCCCCCCCACCACAAAACATACCCTTTCTTCTTCAAACAATGAGGTAATGGAATGGCTCACTGAGTACCTTAGTTACGAGTGTGTGTGTGTGTGTCTGTCTCTACAAGTGTGTTTCCCACATGTGTATGGAATGAAGAACCAGGAAAGGTCACAATACAAATTCAGCATGAGCATGTGCACTCACAAAGCATGCATGCTTTTTCTCCTCTCTCTCTCTTACACACACACAACAATATTTGTATTATTCACACACACTCACAAACACACACAGCATGCTCTGCCTGTGTTACCGTGGAGACGAGCAGCCTCAGGGTACAGCAGTAGTTACAGCGCATTGCCTGAGTTACCGTGGAGACGAGCAGCCCCAGGGCATAGTGGTACTTACAGCATGCTCTACCTGTGTTACCATGGAGACGAGCAGCCCCAGGGCAGAGCGGTACTTAGAGCATGCTCTACCTGTGTTACCATGGAGAGGAGCAGCCCCAGGGCAGAGCGGTACTTACAGCATGCTCTACCTGTGTTACCATGGAGACGAGCAGCCCCAGGGCATAGCGGTACTTACAGCATGCACTACCTGTGTTACCGTGGAGACGAGCAGCCCCAGGACACAGCAGTACTTACAGCGCGCTCACACACACACACACACACAGCAGCCACACACGTTTATTCCCACTAGTTCTTAAACTTTTTAATATCAAGACTCAAATTAGAAACTCAGTACTGTTCAGAAATCAACTCTCCCTCCCTTGCTCCCTCCCTCTCCCTCTTACTCTCCCTCCCTGCTGTTTTACTAACAAAAGAAACGCATAGCAAGGAACTCAGATTAATTCACGTCCAGCTATTCCAACTGTGACGGACAATGGCACCTGCCTTTAGCGTGGATCGCCCTGTTAATACTGTACATGCTCCCTTTCATATGTTCTCTAGAAAATTCATATTCCCATTTCACACACACACACACACACACACACACACACAGGGACACACACACCCGCGCACACACAGGGTAACACACAGCACAAAAAACCAGAGATGCAGGCAGCTGCAGAAATCACAGGACTGACCCCCTACTGAAGAACTTCAAAATGGCAGCTGTGGAGAAAGCAGCGTCACAAAGAGAGAGACACACA
>NC_057949.1:28024141-28091641 GCF_018555375.3 Anguilla rostrata
CGTGCGACACAAAGCCTGTTTTTTGGGGGGGGGGGGCTGAGCGCGGAAGAGGGGGCTCAGACGAAGGCGATTAACGCCGTGACGGGAGGGCCTTCCCACGAACACCACCGGGCTCAAACCAAGCCTCCCAGGCTCAGCCGCGAACTGCAAAATGGGGGAGAGGCGCTCCACCGTCCATGGAAGAGGGGGGTCAACTGGGGGAGGTTCCAACCTCGGGGAGGGGGGGGGGGACCGCAGGAGGTCCGTGAAATGATCACGGAAGGCTCCTTAGCAAAATATTAAATATTTTCCCTTTTAAGAATGCTTTAGTCACATTTGCAGTAAGACTATCAGATAAATCAATACGTAGTGATTTGTTCAGTTATACTTCCTGTCCTACGAAGACCCACGATTTTATGACATCATGAATCAGACATGCTTGCATGCGCTAGAGTGCTGGACAGCCACTGAACTACAGCCTCTTGGGAGGTTCTGTCACTCTTTAACCAGAGCATTGAGCGCGGTTGTCCTTGGCTACAGGGTGTTCATTTTAGGGGGGATTTCAGATGAAGAAAGGTTAGTCCTACTGCACGCCTGCCAAGTCTCATAGATGATGATGGCATGATGAAGGATGATGACAGCACGCACGTTAGCACATTAGCACGCAGCACGACAACACTAATGAATGAGGTTAAAGCTCAAAACACAAACAGGGGTTGCCTTTACGAAAATGCCCCATGCCTATTTATCCCTGACTTGCAAACAACATTAAAGCCAATTTACCCTGGGATCTGCAAGAGAAAAATCAAGAGAAACAAATCAATGCCCTATGAGGGAGAGCCAGTCCACCAATCATGGCTCGAAATGGTGCACACGCCAATAAGGAAGCAGGAAAAAGTAAACCCTTGCATCTACAGCCTGGATTCGGAGATGATTTAGTGAAAAAAAATGGCATCCCCGTAGCACTACAAATGGTAGATGAGCCATATGTTTGTCACAGGAAAATACCTTCATAGCTACAGTACACACGGCTTCAGGAGACAGGCCTCCTCTCTTATTCTCAAAGGAAGACAGTCAGGAACTGCAGCATTAATAGCACAGAAAAGAAAACTTCTTCATTCTTAAGCCCTTTGAAGAGTAGGCTTTATCGGAAAGTTTCTGGTAGTGTTCTAGAACTCCATTTCTTCCCTTTCATTTTGTTAATAACATTCTAATCACATACATGTGACCTCACACCTTCACGGGTATTAAGAAGGTAATTAGTCCTGCACACAGGATGCGTTACACACACACACACACACACACACACAGAAACATTACCAGCACTGAAAACACTCTGTCCGGGACTCAGAAGCAGCAGCTTCCATAGCTTGCAGGTACGCGAGATATTAAATGAAAATATAAAGACTGGTGAAATGGCGGACAGTTAGGGGAAAGGGGGGAAGGGTGGACTGTGAAAATGGAGAAAACAAAGGCAGAGGAAACTAAAAAAGCAGAAAGGCGGAAGACAGCAGGAAGCAGAGGGCAGGACCGAAGTCTCTCGTCCGTCGGCCTTGCGCTTCAAACGTGCCAGGAACAAAACAAAAAATCAATTCCGCTTTCAATGCTACTGTCAAACCACCCGAGCCAGGAGCCTGGGAGATGGGTGAGGGAGGGAGGGAAAGAGGGAAAGGAGGAGGGGTGGGTTGTGAAGCCTCTGGAAGGCCGATGCCACTTCCTCTCTCTCTCTCCCTCCCTGTCTCCCTCTTTCTCTCCCTCTCTCTCCCTCTCTCTCCGTTCTTTGGCCTCCACAGAGAGCCGTTCGCTGGGTCCTGCTCGTACAGTCGGCTCCAGGAAGCTCAGTTCCACACTCACAGAATCTCCACTTCAATCGCTTTTTTTTTTCTCTCTATTATTCACACCCCAGGCGCCTGAAAGCTAAGCAGCCAGTGACCGGCAACATTTCAAATTCAACTACAGTCGTAACATCTTTTCAGTAATCCCTCTGCCGGCTAATTTATTTGAAAATGCAAATATACATTTGAAAGATGTCTTTGAAATAAAGTCTCAGAGAAAGGACTACAGAAGGCAAAAAAAAACAGACAGAAACTAGATCAACTGCAACGCAGTGAAACGGAATACATCATGAAGGAAATACTTAAATGGTATTAAAGTATAAAAAATGATCACTTTTTCCAGGAATTGCAAGATTTGAAAAATACATCACTTCCTTCGCCCCCCCCCCCCCCCCCCCCCCCCCAGGAATAGATCATTTTCATACAGAATCGTTATCCCCCCCCCTCCACCAGATCGATGATTGCAATCAACACCCTGCCCGGCCAATCATCGATTTATTTGACACCTCCGAGTCGCTGCTGGACAAATACAATAACGGATTACCAAAAATATACAAATAACAAATCCCCCCCCCCGCCCCCCAAGGACTGATGATGGGTCTGTATGTATCGTCTGCAGCATTGCGGCTCGTTCCATTTCCGTAAGGGGACGCCCGGTCCGCGCTTCATCCGCAGCCAATATTTCTGACGATGAGAAATCGCCCCGCCCCACTTTCATCGTTCCCGTCTGACTGTCGTATTTCTGCCGAATGGCTCAGGTGTTTGTTTCCGGCGGCAAATCAGACACGTACGCCGCGTCAGATATCCCCTTTTTTTCCGCGGGCTTCCAGAAGCGCGCTTCGAACTTCCTGTGCGGTTAATGGCTTGGCATTCCCGCGGGACCGCTGGCGCATTATCCAGCGCCGCGGAAAAGCCGGGAGAACAGCCCCGCCCCCAAGTGCCTGTTTCCCGCCATTCCCGCGGTTACCCTGGCGACAGCGGCTCACGCAAGAGGGGCCGCTGCTCTCCGCTTTCATCGCTGCCGTACGCCCAATCAGCGCCGCTCGCCACCTCACCAAAAAAAAGCTACGTCGGGGTGAGAACGAAAAAACCAAGGGGGGCACCGAGCGCAATCAAAAAATTTGTCCTCAGCCCCTTTGAACGTCAGGTTCCTTCGGAATGTCGCTGTTCTAGAACTCCACCGCATTCAGCTACCGGCACTGATTGTGACATCAGCTTCAGAATGCTGAGTTGAGAACGTTCCAATCGCATATTCGTGACCTCACACCTTAAAGGGTTAAAGTCCAGCTAACTGTGTGTGAGAACAACACATCCCTGATGAAGGCACCGGGGTGTGAAAACAGTGGCTCTGTAAATTCGGAGTTAATAAAAAAGAGCACACGACCTCAATTTAGATTTTTTTTTGCTACGCCCGCTACGCTTGAGAGTCTCTAGCAGGGCCCTCAGGCTTAGCCTATTCTCTCTTTATTAATGCAAAGAAAACACTTAACAGTGCAATTTTTTTTTTGGTGAATTCGTGATCAAATCCTGGCCACTTACTGACTGCAAAGCTTCAGGAATTTAAATTGGGTGTTCAGTGGGTTCCAGGGAGGTGTTTGAGCTCTTAGGGTACGCTGAACACCGTGCCTCAAAGTGCTGCACCTCACCAGTTTTTTTGGTGGGTGCGAGAGCTCGACCTTTCACCCTCACCCTCCCTGTCCCATCAGCCCTTTCCTCCACAGACCTCAACACCGTAGACCAGGTCCGCCCAACCTGGAGCTCTACCATCCTGTAGGTTTTCACTCCAACCCTAACAAAGCTAACCTCATTCAACAGCTAGAGATCTACCATCCTGTAGGTCTTCACTTCAACCCTAACAAAGCACACCTCACTCAACAGCTAGAGATCTACCGTCCTGTAGGTTTTCATCTCAACCGTAACGTGGCACACCTGATTACAGTAATTAGCAGCTCAATGCTGATCTCTAGCTGTTGAATGAGGTGTGCTTTGTTAGGGTTGGAGTGAAAACCTGCAGGGCGGTAGATCTCCAGGAACAGGGTCGAGTAGCCCTGCCCTAGACTCACGGGCCGAGGGCCAATCTCGCACTCGCGTCTTTCACACTTAACTGAAGATGTCCTCACAGGCTTTCAATTCAGCTCAATTTAACTTAATTCGCATTATGCGTTTTACAGAGACACTATCGCAAAGACACTTTACAGTGGAAATACCAAAAGGAAACTGGGCAAAATAAACAGGTTTTAACTCCCAAAAAGAAATCAATTGCAAAAAAAAAAAATCCCCCAGTGGGAAGAAAAACACTCAGTGCTGAGAAACACCCCCCCAAAGAGAAGAGATCTCAGGAGGAACCTGGCTACAGAGGGGGAGCCCATCCTCCACAGGCCGGCTCAGTGGAATAGCTCAGACTGTACTAGATGAGACACTTTCCAGTGGTTTACATGGAGAATCTGGTTCATGTTTTTAAACAGAAATGTGTTACACAGCCCAGAACCACGCCCATATCACTCAACCTTTACCAGAGACTCCACTATTACCCGAGTCCACCTTAACCTGAGACTTCACCATTACTTGGCACCCCACCTTTACCTGATTCTCCACCTTTACCTGAGTCCACCTTCACCTGAGACTTCACCTTTACCTGAGTCCGCCTTAACCTGAGACTTCACCATTACCTGGCCCCCCACCTTTACCTCAGACTCCACCTCCTTCGCCTGGCAAAGAGCACGGACCTGCTCTGCACCCGTTGCACTTCTGGAGAAGTCTATCACAGCAAACACTGAGCTGACAGGAAAGAACCGGCTACCCCATAGCATACGGCTCCCATCCACATCGCCAGGCCGGGGGGGGGGGGGAGGGGGGGGGGCGGTTCCACACCGCCACATTCTGACATGGCTGCGGGCACCAACCGACCGTCCAATCAGGAGGGATTTCGGGGAGTCGAACGCTCCGCTCGAGAGCGAAGTTCGCCCCGCTGAGAGACCCAGGGAGCTCGTTAGCGCCGCCGCTAGCGCCTCTCGCCCTCACCAAAGCGGCGCCCAAATGGGCTATAATTTAAAAAAAGGTAGGCCGCTTCTCATCAGAGTCCACACCAGGTCTGCTGCTATAGAGGGTGATGCCGTGAGTCACGCTAGACTTTAGGCCAGAGGGCACACTGGGATAGAAGTGGATCAGCTTCTTTTATTAAAACGGTAGGAGACAATACGATCAGCTCTCTACAATCTGCTTCGCCAGAGACCCCAGGCAGTTCACACTGGCTACACACCACAGTTCTGTCATACCGCCATTTTTTTTTTAGCTTATTACTCTCGCCGCTGTAAATGAAAGTGAAAAGGTTACAGGCAATAAGGCGAGATCTATAAGGAGGCAACTTTAGCGGATGCTAAGAATAGCTCCATCAGGAGGTGCGTGATGTGCGAAGCGGCGTCGCCATGGCGATTTCACCCATAAGGAACAGAGCGCGTAATGAAAAACATGAAACATTAAACGTTCCAGCAGCGGGGGGGGGGGGGGGGGCATCAATAATTTCAGCCGTTATGAATATTTCAGGGTTTTGCGAGCTCAGGGGCCCGGGTCAGTATCACAGTGGGGGGCGAGGTGACAGGGCAGTGGGGGGGAGGGGGGGGGGGGTGGAGGGGCACACAGCTTCCCCCCCCCACATACGTCTACTGGACCTGGTGACTCATCTCACCATCGGCTGCGAATACGTGCACATTCCTCCAATCAAATCCCAAAGTGGTCATCACCTAAAACATTGGGGCAGCAGTGTAGTGCAATGGTGGGGGACCTGAGCTTGTAAATTAGAGGTTGCAAGTTTGAATCCTAAATGGGGCACTACAGTCATACCCTTGAGGGGAACTGCCATTTTACCCCTTGAGGAAGCTGTATAACATGAGTCACACCACCTGTATAAATCGATAGTCTCTAAATTAAGCCACTCTGTGTGTCTGCTAAAAACCTACATGTAGATAATGCTGCTTATTTTGGGAGTTTTTGGGGTGCGCTGAATGTGTCTCTCCAGAGGGTGGCAGTGTGGTCATCTGACTATGTGCGAAAGATGGTGTTGAGCCAAACTTGAAGAGGCAGTCTAAGCATTGCTCATCGGCAAAACTTTCAAAAAGAAAGAGAAGAACATATGTCTCATTCTTATAATGGAGTTAGTTACAGCTGAAGATTAAAACAAACCTTCTACTACGATGTAAACGTATCGTAGTATATCGTAGGAGGGATGCAAATTGAATATTGGACTGTCCAAATGACTTGCTCTCATTTACATTTTCACAGTGTGATTGGAATATGCAGTAGTTGGGTAAAATGGTATCATATAATAAACATGTCCTATTTTAGTAAAAACAACAGAGTTTCCCAAATGCAAACATTCTAACATGCAATTAAATTTCAGAAAACGGAAGCCAATTAGGGCGCATCTTCAAAACATTTTATTTAAATTGGGAAAACAAACACTCTTAATTAGCCGGCCGTTCGCAGTGGTCACGGAGCAAAGTGGGGCTTGCTATCTTGTTAAATTCGGCTAACAATCAAATATCACTTTGAAGACACTAATGGTATTACTTTGACCTAGTCTACACAATGACACAAAGCTTTTTTCCAGGGATGAAACTCTGTTTTTTTTTTACATGAGATGAAAGTTAAAGTACATGGCTGTAGTTTAGAGCATCAGAATCATCTCATATTACCCTGTTTCGGTGATCTGAGACTGCAAACAAAATACAAAATACTTGTTAACGGTTCATAAATAGCTTCCCATAGTTCAACTTTTCATAAATGAAGTTTCAACTTTCAAAGTTCTCTTGTATAACCTCACAATGTCCGCTAAACTCTTCCAGGTATTTCCAAGTAATTTTGGGGATATTTTATTCTTCCTCTTCCGCAATACTCTGATGCAATACATTTTTTTCCCTCCAGTTCTAATGCACTTAACTTGTCTCTAATGTTGTTTTTTTTACTGTAATATTGGAGAAAGATTAGTTTGTTTTAGTATTATTTTTCAACTTTGAGTTTTTTTTTAGTTTTCATTTCAAAGTGCCACATTAATAAAACTTTTAAAACACGTATTTTCAAAATCTTAACTTATTCGCCCTTTTTTTAATTAAGTTTGCTCTCTCTCACGTACAGACCTATTTATTCACTGTGAAGACAGCTTCGTCAAATTACTTTGGAATTAATTTGACTCTGCATGTACGGAACGATGAGTGGCTTATAATGGAAAATACATTAACATAAAAAATCCATTATTAACTCTAACTCCTTACGAAAATAAAATCACCCCAAAAAATTAAGCAATAAGGCAGGGGCTGGTTGCCATTTTAAATATCAATATTCTTATATTAAAATCTACTGAACTGAATACACTGAACAAAGCAACACCGACATCATTACGCATTAACATCAGCAAATGGCCTGTCAACTTCACCCAATGAAATAACTGTTATGAAGCCCTCGATTAAAATGGAGACCTATTAATCAGACACCGACAGACCCCCTGCCCACCTACACCTTCCCAACATCCGCCAAAAACAAAACAAAAAAAAAATCATAACGAAATTCACGAGCATCTCCACAAAAACAGCAGAGGAAATGTATACTCAGACTCAGATCTCCATGGACGGGTAAAACCGGCAGGGAGCAGCTATTTAACGAAACGGACGTGGGGTAGTCCTGTTCACCTGCAGGTCAGGAGTGGGCTGGACCGTGTGAACACCACCGCTGCTCACCCTGAGGGTGTGATGTAAAGGGTGGAGGTTTGGGAAAGCGAGGGACCGTGTTCCTCTCTGTTACTCTGTGGGAGAGTCGCTCCTTCCCGAGGCAGAGGGGAACCTGCCCGCACCCCCAAATCACCGAAATCGCAGCGGCGTACTTGAGGAAGGTCACACAGCAGGAATAAAGGGACTGACTCTCGCCAATCAGAAAGAACACGCTAGAAAACCTCCCTCCCTTCTCTGTCATGTTCCCACCCTTGCTCTCTCTCTCTCCCTTCTCTATCCTTAACAAAAGAACAGGTCAAAAAAACGTATTTGTGAAATATTCATAAAATATTTTAGCATAAAAAGGAAGCAAGTCTTTCACACACACTCTCACTCTCTCACGCTCTCCATCTCCCTCCCCGTCTCTCTCTCCCTCTCCATCTCTCTCTGCCTCTCCCTCCCCATCTCTCCCTCTCCCTCCCCATCTCTCTCTCTCTCTCCCTCTCCCTCCCCCTCTCTCTCTCTCTCGCTCAACACACACCTGACCAGGCTCTGACAGGCTCTCAGGAGCAGGAGGATTGTGGGATGTGGGAGGACAGACTCTGTTCCTCCCCAGTCTGACAGAATGATGCCATTGTGACAGGGGGGGCGGGGCGGGAGGAAGGCATGCTGGTCTGGTGTGATTTTCACCGGCTCAGTCCTGCTCCTTCCCACTGAAATTATTCTGACCCAGTCTAGAGAGCGTGCGCACGAGCCAGATGTGCTGTGTGCACGATCCAGATGTGCTGTGTGCGTCTCTCACACACAAAGACAGGGAGACGCGGTCAGGAGGCAAGAAACAACCAAAACACGCACGCATGCACACACACGCACATACCCAGCCAGACACACACATACATACACTCATACACCCGAAAACAGACACACGTGCATGCGTGCACACACACATCCAAAGACAGGCACTCACAAACACACCCAACGCAAAAACACACACAAACACACACACACACACACAGGACACCATGACGAGGGTATAAATCACACACTGCCGCTCCCACAGAGCTGTACCACTTCTCAATCAATCCCAGCATGCCCCACTCACGCCAATCCCATCCCCCCCCCCCCCCCCATTCCTCCTAGTAACCATAAGACTACAGCGCTAACTTCACACAAGTTCAAATTCAGATTCCAACTAAACTCAACTTTATTTGTCATTGTACAGGTACAACAACAAAAAAACCCCCTATGTCGCTCTACAGGTACCAAGAACACCCCCAAAAACCAGCAGACACTGCGGCCCCCCAAGACTGGAGTGTGACACCTGTGTCATTATATTACATTACAGGCATTTAGCAGACGCTCTTATCCAGAGCGACTTACACAACTTTTACACGGCATTTTTTACATTGTATCCATTTATACAGCTGGATATATACCGAAGCAATTTCGGTTAAGTACCTTGCTCATGGGTACAACGGCAGTGTCCTACCCGGGAATCGAACCTGCGACCTTCCGGTTACAAGCACAGTTCCTTACCCACTGTGCTACACTCCGTCCTCGCCCCGGGTGCTCATTGTCCTCGCCAATGAGCACCCGGAATGATAATTCTATACCGAAATATACTATTTTTTAAATTATACAGTGACGTCCCCTTCCTCCGAGCTGCTGAAGAGCTAGGGCAGTGACATCACGCGCGTATAAACACATCACAATATTCGACCGCTCGCGTTTTCTTCTGTTTGAGGACCCGGCCGCCCTTCCTCATAAATCATACCCGACAGCCGATCGATGTCGGCTACTGTCTGATGAGTACATGTTTTCTTCTAAGAGTTTCTGTTCGAAGAACAGCTCGTCCTGACGCGTCTTGGACACGGCGCTCTTCGGTTTGACCTCTCTCTCTATTGGCTTTTCTCAGGATGCTTCTCAACCGCGTTGCAGTCCGTACAGTAAGAGAAGAGCAACGCCCTCACGCCTAACCCACTTAAAAAGAGATTTCTAAGTGCTGTTTAGCCCTCCCATTTACTTTGGTGCCAATTATTCCACAGCATTGAAGCGTAAACAAAGCATTACTTTTTTTTACTCATTTTTTCGCACCATTTTCTGAGTAAAATTTGTGATCACAGAAGTTCTAATGAACCATATTCAGACTTTAATTAAATACGCCAATCACAGATAAGGTCAAATTCCAAAGCGGTCCTCTTTATCTTTTTGGGACTATCAAGGTAAAGAGATTATAAGCAATCAAAATGATAGAAAACTGAAAAAGATTAAACAGATATAACACCAAAGGGGTCATTACGGTGAGAGAGATCAGATGAGTAATCCTTATATCCTACAAGCTTAGGGTAAATATTCCCAGCACTTTTTTTTTTTTTTAGTTTTTTGGATATCGCCTGAATGCTACTTTTAAGTGATTATGAATATTTTCTTTTTTTAATGTGCATGGTCATCCATATTAATTTCACTGCGAGGAGCAAAAACTCTCCTCTAAAATTCTATTTATCTCACGACTAAACGTTGCCAAGAGAGAGGTGTGTGTGCGCGCGTAAACGTTCTCTCCTGACCTCGCTAGAACACTTTTTGGAGCGGTAGCCGCAGCACAAAAAATATCTGGAGAGCGCTTCTCGTCACGACGCGGTCCCACGAGCCAACGGAAATCCAGCCGGAAAGTTCCAGAACGCTCTTCGTCGAACGCTCCGTTGTTTGTGAGCCGGGCGGTCGGCCCCACTGGAGGACAACGCCGGCCTTCAACCTCGCGGCGCTGCAGGAGGACGAGGCCCGGATATTAAAAATAAAGTCAATATTTCTCTCTCACACACACGCATCACTTCCATCCCAGAAGGACTTGAGGAGCAGTTATAAAAACAGAGAGAGGAGAGGAGAGACCGTTTAAAAAAAAAAAATCTACGCCAGCAGGTAGGAACACGCCGCTGGCCTGGGACAGTCGCATCGACCCGACTGACGCGCTCAGCTTTTAAAAGCCGTCGATGCACAAAATATTAAACATTGATTTATTCTTAAAGGGCCTGGAATTCATTCTGAGCCAGGGCAGACAGCCCAAGGGGGCTACTGCAGATCAACAGGAGGAAAAAAAATATCTAGTCCTTTTAAAAAAGCTGCACGTGTCCTGTACATTTAAACCCATGCATGCCGTGCTCTCCTGCGTCCTTCGACAAAAGCAACGCATGGTTTAAATATTCACAACTGGCAATAATGACATGAAGCTTTTAACACCAATACAACAGTTTTATGCTTGTTTTTTTTGGAAGCAATTGTAGGAGAATATACCCTGTGTGGGGAAGAGTAATTTACAGAATAATTTACTAAACATAGTCTTTAATCGAGTCCTTGATGACTAATATCAGGTGTCCTAGTGCTGGACTAAAACAAAAAGTGGCATCCACACTGGCCCTTATAGGATAAGAAAGGGACACTCCTGATCTAGAGGGACCTGTTTCATTCAATCTCTAACCGACAACAAGGGATCAATTGAGCACTATTAAAATAAACACTAATTAAACACTTTAAAAAATGAAGCGAGGAAGTTAGTTTTATTTTCTCCTTGAAGTTCCTTCACTGTTTTTAAGGTGTAAGATCACAAATATGTGATTAGAATATTCTTAATTGAACATTCTAATGCTGATGAAACAATCACTACTAGCGACTGAAAGCAGCGGAGTTCTAGAACACTGACTTTTAGAATGCTGAAAAAACATTCCATAAAACCCTACTCTTCTACAGTTAATATTACAAAGAGTGGAAAAGCATGTGAAGGTGTGAACTGAACCATTGGCAGGGGCTTATTTACAGAAGGATGGTGTGTGATTGTTGCAGGTAGAAAAAGCTCTCATAAAAGCACATAGGATTCAGTAGCCTGGCCAAAATGATGGAGATTTTAATTTTAAAAGTGTTACCTGGAGGACAGTGAAACACACACTTTGGCCCTACATACATATTCAACACGCACAAGTATAGCTGAGATACTATGCCACACCAGGAGTCCCTTATGGACCCAATTTTTTAAAAATATTCATCCCAGCTATACGTTTGGCCCTTCATACATATTTAACATGCATAAGTATAGCTGATGAATATGATGAATATTTTACAAAATTGGGTCCATGAGGAACTCCTGGGGTGGCATACCCAGATAGCAAAAGTCTTCAGAGGACTGAAGTGCCCCCCGGTCTGAAGTGGAGTGTGGACTGTGCCAGTGGCTGCTGTGGTAGGGAGGAGGAGCCAGCAGGGCCTCAGAAACTTCCCTGCACATCCGAAATTCCAAAACATTAACAAAAATTTTAATTATTTCTATAAACCAGATAAAGTGAACTGTATCCCTTTAACAGTAGTAAAAAGCATTCTAAGGTTTCACCATAGAAACCTAACAATAAAACTGCTACATTACAATTATGCGCATTTATTCCAATCTTCTGGCCGTGGTACAAATGAATTAATGGGAATGACATAAAAGCAATGAAATCCTATTAAACAAAATGAAGTGGATAGCACAATAGCCGCGGCTAAGTGAGCCGTAGGAAAAAGTGCACCACCCATTAAAAAAAAGAAAAACCGGTAAAAATGGCTTCAAGATAATTGCTAGTTCTAGTTCTTGTCCTCTCCGGATTCTTGCGCACCGTTACTTCCTGGCAGTTGACGTTTACAGCACCGCGTCGTACAATGCTACATAAACCCTTTCCAGCAGGAAAACGTGTTGGATCGACACGCGCACACCTGAGTAAACCGCACCCAACTGGTTGGCTTAACGTGCCGACGCATCACAAGGGCTATAACAAGGAAGCAGTGGGGAAGCCCCTGTTTACGGTTGCGCGTATAAGGTTCAGCAGGTTGCTAGGTAACTGCATTGGGTGTCAGCTATCAGTCCCGTTTTGTCACAATCGATACAGAGCTCTCCACTTGATTTTTTTTTCTTTTTGCCTTGCAATATAGCTTGGTATCTAACCGACTGGTTCATTCACTAATTCATTTCTCTTTAAATGCAACATTGACAACACCGGTTCTCAAAAAAAACAAAAAAAAAAACAGCTGGTTTTAGAGCAGGTGTACAGAGCAGGTTTTATTTATCTTTCAAACAGCTAACAAGGTAGTTATGTCAGAGCTGATATCAACAATGATGATAAATCGTCTTCCAGATGCCGCCACTTTTCCGTGGAACTGTATAGCTCAAGACAATCCCGCTTTGAACAGACCAGATTTTTTCTTAATGAGGTGCTTTTTATGTCACAGAGCCAGGGTTCCCTAGTCTCATCCAGAAAGGGCCAGTGTGGGTGCACACACCTGATCCTGATTCTGCTAATCAAGGTGCTTAGCAAAGACTCTAGTGGTTGAGTTAGTAGTAGGTTGGTTAGCTTTACCACCCCCCCCACCCCCCGCCCCCGTACCCGAGGGGGGAGCGCTGTGTGTTCGGGGGGCTGGGGGCCCAGCCGGAGCGCTGCCCTGGGGGGAGAGCTGTGTGTTCGGGGGCTGGGGGCCCAGCCGGAGCGCTGCCCTGGGGGGAGAGCTGTGTGTTCGGGGGCTGGGGGCCCAGCCGGAACGCTGCCCTGGGGGGAGCACTGTGTGTGGGGGGGCTGGGGGCCCAGCCGAGCGCTGCCCTGGGGGGAGACGCACGCGGGAGTTTGGCAGTTATTACCGCAGCAGCCCGCCTCTCTTCACCTCCCGCCCTTTGACCTTTCCGACTCCCGCCACTTCAGCGTGGCTCCCTCTCTCTTTCCCCCTCTCTCTCTCTCTCTCTCTCTCTCTCTCTCTCTCTCTCTCTCTCAACTAGGTTACTTTAAAACGGTCTCATTTAACAGGTTCTCTCCACCACCACAAGTCGTGTCTGAGCACTTCCTCCAGGGCAAAAGCATGATGGGGGAAAAAAAACCGCCCGGCGGATTATTTTAAGGAGTTCCAGAAGGTTCTGTTTTCACAGCTACTCCCGGAAGAGATAACAACACTGAACGCAGCTTGGCAGCAAATTAGTTGGAAGGAAGCAAATTACCTGATAAAAATGCAAAAAAAGATTTTGGCTGTACTTTGAGTTGTGGAGGCGTGATGATATGTCCCTGATAACGGTGTTGTGCAGCTCCTACTGAGTATTAAGTAATGGGAACCCATTTAGAAGTTTCCTCTTCCAAAGCCGAACATGTTAATGTGTGAAGAATTAGCCGAAGGACTGAGGATCACAGATTTAAGGATTTCATTAGCAGCAGGTCATCCCCCCCCGTCCCCCCCGTCCCCCCCCACCCCCCCGTTAGTGACCCGCTCCCGTTCCCACATTCAATCTGTCAGAGGAAAATGAACAGAGACGGTAAGAAAATTGCCAGCTGGGAGAGAAAATTAAAGAACGAAAGCAACAATGCCCCACCATTACTAGCCCCCCTCCCCCCCCCCCGCCACCCCGCCACACGTTCTAGCACCATGCCGTTTCTATGGCAACAGTCAGAAACCAATCAGCACACTGATTACTGCGAACAGCAGGCCAGATTGCGGTTCCCCGCAGCTCTTGTTTGGCTCCACTGACCCCCACCCCCCAACGCTGGGCATTAACGTCAGGGGTAATCAAAAGAGGGGGGGGGGGGGCAACCCGGCAGAAACATCCCGTCACCTTAAAGGACCCGGCAGAACCACCCAATCACTTTTGAGGACCCGGCAGAACCACCCAATCACTTTTGAGGACCCGGCAGAACCACCCAATCAGCTTTGAGGACCCGGCAGAACCACCCAATCAGCTTTGAGGACCCGGCAGAACCACCCAATCACTTTTGAGGACCCGGCAGAACCACCCAATCAGCTTTGAGGACCGCAGAACCACCCAATCAGCTTGAGGACCCGGCAGAACACCCAATAGCTTGAGGACCAGCGAGAACACCCAATCAAATTTGAGACCGCAGAACCACCAATCGCTTGAGGACCAGCACACCCATGAATCACTTAGGACTGCAGAACACCCTCACCCCATCAGGCTTGCAAAGCACTCACAGTAGCGGGGGGGGGTGTGATAGGGCAGCGAGATCAATCATTAGCACAACAGCACGGTATCAGCATCCACATCACGTGCCATGTATTACTGTTACATCTGCCAGATGCTCCTACCCAGAGAGAGTTGGGAAGGCTGTCGTGGCGAGATGCAGGTTGTGATGTGTATCTTATGAGTACATAAGTTGTACATGGTGAATACAGCCCGCTGACAGCTAGACTGCCTCCTCAAACAGCTGGGCCTCATCGCAGAGCTAGGCCTCACTGCAGAGCTAGGGCTCCTCAAAGAGCTGGGCTTCATCGCAGAGCTGAGCCTCATCGCAGAGCTAGGCCTCACTGCAGAGCTAGGCCTCATCGCAGAGCTGAGCCTCCTCAAAGAGCTAGGCCTCATCGCAGAGCTAAGGCTCCTCAAAGAGCTGGGCCTCATCACAGAGCTAAGGCTCGTCAAAGAACTAGGCCCCATCACAGAGCTAGGCATCCTCGTAGAGCTGAGCATCCTCAAAGACCTAGGCCTAGTCACAGGGCTGAGCCTCCTCAAAGAGCCAGGTCTCATCCAGGAGCTGGGCTCATTTGTAGAAGTAGTCTCCTAGCAGAGCTGCACTTCCTCAAAGAGAAGGATCCCCATAAAGATCCCTCGCCTTTAAAATGTAACCAGCAAACCCCCATCATGCATCACTACAAAAGCACTCGGCTTCTTGATGCACACCACTCATTCTGTGACATCAGCGCAGTGGGACTGGTTCAACATAACCAACTGAAAAAAGAGAGGAATTAAATCAGAGCTCATGTTCACTGAAAGGCCGAGGGCAGCCAGTCCCCCTGGGACCAGGACACTCTGGCAACCCCACAGGCATTTACTGGAAGCACAGGCTACAGGAAGTATCTGTAGGAGAGACACACTCACACACGCGCACACACACGCAAATGCACGCACATGCAAACGCGCACACAAACACACACACACCAATCCAGGCCCAGAAACGGACATACACATACACACACAGCCATAAAGCACCCACAAAACACATTGATCAACCTCATAACTATGACTTAGAAATGTCAGCCCACATAGACAACATATTTTTAAAAATGCAATACCGAGACAGAAACAAAGAACTCAGGTATTTTGCCGCTGCTCCCTGAATATTTAGTTGCACAGGGGGCAGTAAGTCAGCCTTTGGAGGAGGCAGAAAATCCTTGCTAAATAGACCAACGTTCCACCAATTGATTTTTCAAGAGCCATTTCCCTGCAACAAAAAGAGAGAAGTGCCAGCTTTTCTCCAGCAAAATGCAGGGCAACTTCTGAAAAGGCAAAGCCAAGGCTTTCAGGCATAACATTACAAGGGTGGCTATCTGGGTGCTGGAGCCATAGGTGTGTAAAGACAGGTTCTGCCAAGAGGTACTTTAATTTGTTACAGCACAGATTCTTGTTTGTTAGGCTAATAGTACACTTATCGATTACAAATGGTCCTCTGTGCGTTCTTGGTGATACTGCATTTTTGTATTCCTGAGGGCAACACCGACGTTCTCCACTGCTGCATGTTGCTACGGATAAGGGCATATGCTAAGCGGCTGCAATGTAAAAGTACCGTTATGTAAATTGAGTCCGTCTGATTGGTCTGCCTCGGAGGACACGCTGCTTTCTGATTGGTTCGCCTCTGAAAATGCTGCGTTTCCAATTGGCTCACCGACGTTGGGGGGGGGGGGGGGCTGAGCGGCCCCCAGTCGCTGACTTGCAGCGAATTAAACCATCACCGGCGGGCAGCTTATTTCACCGGGTATAAAGGACAGTGAGCGGAATCCCAACCCGTCATTAACTTTTAAACAGCACTGCAGAGGCGCCTCGGCAAGATGTCATATCACATTCAATACTTTACAGCACCCCGCGACACGGCTATAAAAACAAAGGAGAGTTCATTTCACTCTCAGACGTGTCCCAGAGTGCAACGGGCCTCACCTTGGCTTTGTTAACCCCGTCTCCACGCAGCCGCTGTGCCGGGACAGCGCCGGCCCGCCCCCCGGCGGGGTCAATCAGCCCAAAAAAAGTCTCGATGCCCTGCAGCCCACCGGCATGCATCATTCCATCACCACCAGCCAATCACAGCGCACCGGCATGCATCATTCCGTCACCACCAGCCAATCACAGCGCACCGGTCTTCAATCTGTAATCTTGGACTCTGAATCAGCTGTGAGCCAGAATGAATCTTCTCTCTCACGCACACGCGCACACGCACGCAAACACAAACACACAAACACACGCACACACATAATCACACGCAATCACGTACACACAAACATACGAACACACAAACACGTACACACTAACACATACATACACACCCACAAACACACACAAATACACAATCAATAAATACAAAACCATTACCATTAATCTCTCACATACACCCACAGTTAAGTTCTCAATAAAACTTATTTATTGGCTGTTAACCGCCCACCACCCCCAAGGTCTTTTGGGTTCACAGCATTGTTAGGGGGAACACAGTGAGATCTGAAGTCCCTCTGAGAAGAGATTTCACTGGACCAGATTCAGCGCCGTGTCCCTACCCCTCCATCTCCCAGCTGGTTCAGATTACAGTCCGAAAAAACACACTGCGAGATCCGTGTCCATTTCCCTGAATTACAAGCCCGCGGTCTGAATTATTAATTGAGAAAACTCAGCAGACAGGTGTGATAATTAAAGCTCTTATTCCGGTCCCCCCGGCGATGCAGTTTATAGCCAGTGACGCTACCCGAGATGGACTCAAACTCAGGCTAATCCGGCAGAGGGCTCGATCCAATCCCGAGACTGCGTTTAACGTGCATCACTGACAGCACGACCCCGCCGACCCCGCCCCCCCCGGCCCCCCCACTCCGCCACCCCACCCTCGCCCCGCCATCGGAGATACGGGGGTTCTGAGATGGTGCAGGGTTAGGGTTCGGGGTTTGAGATTAACGCTGGATTGCTCTGCTGGGCTGCTGTTGCTGAGAGGGAGATTACTCCGGGGAGATCCGACAGGCGCCTCGGCCAAGAAGCCGCCGCCGCCGCCGCTCTCGGTAACTCACACCGCAGCGGCGGAACTTCGATCGGGATTTCCGCGGTGCTACGGGCTACTCGGACACAACGCCGTGTTCATGTTCTGTCCGCGCGTTTCTGTCTGCGCTGAATGGCAGTTGCATTACATAACAGCCATTTAGCAGCCGATCTGCTAGAAAGGGCCCAACACACTTAGCATTTTAACACGGTGTCCATTTATCCGGCTGGAAACGTACCGCGGTACCTTTCTGCTCAAGGGTACGACGGCAGCGTCCTTTCCTAGGAATCAAACCCATAACATTGAGCTCACGAGCCCGCTGCCTTCCTGCCACAGCGGCGCCCAGATCAGGTCCCGCCGGTGGCGCAAGGCGTCGCGACCGCGCGCACACAGGGCTCAGGGACGCGTCGAGGTCGGCCGTTCGTATCCCAGCAACCACGACGCATCCCGTGGTGTCACCACGGTCACACCTCAACCTCTCGACAGGAGCGGGTCCCAGGCCGGGGGGCCGACACAGCTGATCCTTAAACCCTTATCAGGGGTCTTATGAGGGGATGGGGGGGGGGGGCACTGTCGCCTCACAGCAAGAAGGTCCTTGGTTTGAATCCCAGCCTGGGCCTTTCTGGGTGGAGCATGCATGTTATCCTTGTGTCCGCATGGGTTTCCTCATGCAGGTTAGCCTAATTGGAAGACTCTAAATTGCCCATAGGTATGAGTGTGTGAGTGAATGGTGTGTGGACCCTGCGATGGACTGGTGACCTGTCCAGGGTGTTTTCCTGCCTCTTGCCCAGCACTCCCCACAACACTGACCAGGAATAAATTAGTATAAATAATGGATGGAGGGATGGAGGGATGGAGGGATGGATGGAGGTTGGGGGGGGTGTTGTATGTATGAATATCGTCATTCACTAAATCTTTAAAACTGGAGAGTGGCCTGATCACTTGGGTGTTGGGAGGTTAACTAAGCAAACCTGACAATCCCCCCCCCAATTTACAGGCATACGAGAATCATGGGTAAAATGCTCTGCCAAGAATCCCGTCATATCCATCTCCCTTCCCTCTGGGAACTGTATCGCTCCTCTCCCAAATGGGAAAGGAAAAAAAAAAAACTTCAATGGGAGGCAATTACGAGTCCCCCCCCCCCGCCAAAAAAAAAGACTGTCAGTTAATCCGTTTTTCCTCATCAAAAGATAAGGTGAAATTGCCCTTGGAACGAGGGCTTTTCGCTTCAGGAAGACCAGGCCACTCATGCAGCAGCACAGAGGCCTGATCCCCCTCAGACCGGGCCGGCGAAGGGGCTGCAGGAAAGGGCGTCGCGTGCGCGCGAGCGGAATCATCCATTCTGCGCTAACGCGGTTAGAAACGAGCGCCGTTTCCTCCCGCTATCCGAGCCGGCAAAAGTCGCTTTTTATTCAGCGACACCGGATGCTCAACAGAGAGCATCTCAGCCCGGTTCGCCTGGTTAATGATTCTAACGGCCAGTCGCCATGGCAATGCTTCCAAGCTCGCACCGCACGGCTGAGCACAAGTTTTATTTATTTATTTCTTTATTTTTCTTTTTTTTTCTTCCTTCCACGCTGTTCCCGGCTCGCTTCCGTTTCCGGAACACGCCCTCCAGACCTCCGCTGCCTGCTTTCAGTCTCACCTTGCTGTCGCCCATCTCCGTGCCGATTCCCCACAAACACTCTCCCTCTGTCAAAGCAGCAGCCTGTTCCTCCAACCCCCCCAAACTAAACCCCCCACCCCACCCCACCACACCCCCACCCCATTCTGTCGCCAGGGTATACTTCATCACAGCAGCCACACTGCCCGGTACTGACAGGTGCGAGAGAGAGAGATGGAGTGTGAGAGAGATGGTGAGAGAGAGGGAAAAAGAAAGGGAGAGAAAAAAAGGGAAAAATAAAAAGACAAGGGGGAAGAGACAGAGTGGGGGAAAGATAGAGATGGAGAGAGTGTCAGAGAAAGAGAGAGAGAGAGGGAATCCACCCAACAACAGCCGGCAGAGTCTCCCTCTTCCCTCACACACTCACATGCCGGCCGGCCGCCCACCCGCCAGCCCTCCTCCTCCTCCTCATCCTCCTCTCTCTCTCCTCCCCCTCCTCTTCCTCTCTCTCCACGCTCCACAGCGGCTCCCTCCCTGCAGCTCTGAATCTGACAGGCTCCTGCGGACCGTCTCAGGAGGACCACGGCTCCTCCTCCCTCCAGGAAACCTCCTGCTCTCCACCCGCCACACAGCCTCCCCCTCTCTCTCTCCACCTCCTTCCCATTCTCTCTCTCACACTATTCACTCCTCTCTCTCCTCTCCCCCCTCTATCTCTCTCAGCCACTTCTCCCATCCCCCCTCCTTCTCTTCACCTCTCCTCTCCCCCTCTCTCTCCAGCACTACTTCACTCCCCCATCTCTCTCTCTCTCTCCACCCCTCCTTCCTCCAGCACAACTTCAGTGATGCCCCCATCCTCCTCCCACCCCTCCTTCCCCATCTCTCCCCTCTTCCAGCATCTTCCTCCCCACTCTCTCTCTCTTCTCTCCTCACTCCCATCCTCTCCCCTCTCCCACTCCTCTCCCTCATCTCTCTCTTGCTCCCTCTCCTCCCTCTCACTCCCCTCTCCTCTCCCTCCTCTCTCCTCCATCTCTCTCTCTCTCCATGTGAAGCTTGTTTCTTCCCCTGCTTCTCCTCTAATGTTCCCTCCCCAGTGTCATGTCCTCTCCACACAATTACCTCTCTCTCTCTCCCTCCCTCACTCACTCACTCATTCTCTCTCTCCTCCTCTTCCCGGAGCGTACACCTTGGTGTTGAAACGCACCAGTGTGCCTTACCTCTCTCTCTCTCTCTCACTTGCTCCCTCCTCTCCCTCTCTCCTGCTCGCTCCCTCTCTCCTGCTCGCTCTCTCTCTCCCTCCCTCTCCCTCTCTCTCTCTGAGAGACCCCCACAGCTGAGCACACAAAGGAGAGCTCCCCTCTCCAACACCGGGGCTCTCCCCGCGCTCCAACCTCTCCCCACCTCCTCCTTCCCCTCCCCACCTCCTCCAACCTCTCCCCACCTCCTCCTTCCCTCCTCTCCCATATCTGTCTATCGCATGCTCACGCTCCCAGACACACACGGGCTTTATCAGCAAGGCATGCTGTCGTATCCTCCTGCCAGAGCACTTTCTGTCTCTCTCTCTCTCTCTCTCTCTCTCTCTCTGTCACTCTTTCGTGATTTCCCATGTGGTGAAAGATGGTGCTGATGCTGTTCTCCCCCCCCCACAAACACACTAATACTCACACACACACACACATTCACAAACACATACACACACTAACAACACACACACACACAAATATTCACAAACACACACACACACACTAATACTCACGCGCACACACACAAACACACACACATAAACTAATACCTACAAACACGCACGCACACACCACCACACACGCACACACGCACACACACACAACAATCACTCTAACATTCAGGCACAATGCTTGGGTTTTCCCCCACACATACTGTACATCTCCGGTTGCAAGCACAACCTCACCTGTGCAACCTGTATCCAATGTCCTGTCCACACACCCCCCTGCCTATCCGCCCCCCCCCCCCCAATCTCCAACACACCTGCCCAGCCACCCCCCCCCTCCAATCTCCAACACACCTGCCCAGCCACCACCCCCCCCCCCCCCCCACATTACCCACACCCGTTTCTCTCTCTCCGCTTCCCTACAAAACACGGCACGCTTCTCTCTCTGCTTCTCAGACAGGGCTCTTCACAAGGAGCGCGACCATCAGACACAGAAAAAAACGACACGTCAAGCAACCCCCACCACTCCGACACACCCCTCCACCTCACCGCCCCGCCACCCCCACCCCCCCCATCAGATCACCGCCAGGCAGCAGTTGGAAGCACGCGGATCAGAGAGATACCTGCTACAACAGTATGCATGGGGAGAGCGGTCACATGCCTTGGGACGGTGCATTTCCCATTGTGCCTCGGGGAGCGCCGGAACAATATCGTTATTCCTCTTCCTCTTCTTTCCTCTCCTCCGCCGCTCTCTCTTCCTCTTTCTCTCCCTCTCTCTCTCTCAGCCTCTGCTTCAGTCTCCCGCTCTCGCTCTCTGGCGTTCCCTCCTCCTCCTCCTCCTCCTCGCACAGCGAGCGGTTTTGTGTGTGTGTCTCTCTCTCTCTCTTCGCGCTGTCCTCCTCCCTTGCTTGTTCTCCGTCTTCTTCTCTTCCTCTCAGTTTTTTCTCTCTCTCTCTCTCTCTCTCTCTCGTGTGTTTTGCTTTCCGCCGCGCTCTCTCTCGCCGTTCCCGGCTGATGTCTCGCTCGCTCTCTGGCTGGCTGGCGGGCGGGCGGCGAGGGGGCTTAGCGCCGGCGGCTAGCGCGGTGCTCTTTGGCTAGCGGCGGGAGTTCGGCGTGCCGGATCAGGGCACACGCACGCGGCACGGGCAGGTGTGTGAATGAAAGGGCTCTGCTCATGACAGATTAATGTGCTCTCACGCTCTCGTTCCCTCTCTCCTTTTCTCTCCCTATCTCTCTCTCTTTCGCTGTCTCTCTCTCCCTCTCCTTTGCTCTCCCTCGCTCTCTCTCTCCCTCTCTCTCTCTCCCCCTCTCCTTCGCTCTCCCTCGCTCTCCCTCTCTCTCTCCCTCTCCCTCTCCCTCTCCCTCTCTCCCTCGCTCTCCCTCTCTCTCTCTCCTCCTCTCCTCCTCTCCTCCTCTCCGCTCTCTCCCCTCTCCCCTTCCTCTCTCCTCTTAGTACGTGCCTCTCTTCGGCTTGTGGTTCCGCGTGGCTGGGCGGATAGCGGGAGATGGTAAGCGCTCACGGTGATGGAGAGGAGTGCACAGAGAAGGTGAATGGGAGCACAGCACACACAGCACAGGGCAGGCCTCTGTGCTAATGGACAGCTTAAACACGCAGGGTGTGCGAAAACAAACGCAGTAAACACAGGACCCTTAATGACCAGCAAATAGCCTGTATTTAAGCTAATGTGCCGTTTTTTCCCCTCTCTAATTGTTGTAATAGCACAGGGAGAGAGGAACAGAGAAACCAATGAGAGTTTGAACGGGGCTGAAATCAGTGGTCAGAGAATGTCCACCTGCCCAGGTTCGGTTGTCGACACGCTTGCTGGTTAAAACGCGTGCGTTTTTAAATCAGGTAACGAGCACGATAAGGAGGGCAGGTTCTGGTGCCTTATTCAGCGCAGCACAAACCTGCGCTTCCTCTCTGTGTTTGAAGTACAGTACAAAGGCTCAGCAGAGTGGGGGGGGGGGGATGGTCCCAGGAGAGGCAGCGAGAGACAGAAGCAGCAGAGGCTTCATCGTAAACACCGCAACCCCGCCGTGCAGCGCAAGATTCAAAAACATCTTTAAAAATAAAATTTTTTAAATAATTTTTTTGAATAGACTGCCAGTTAAATATCATAAGCTGCAGCACAGACAGCAGTAGCAGCAGATGGAGAATCACGGCGACTTTAAAAAGACACACACACGAACAGAAGTGTTTTTTTTTTTATTTTATTTTTTTTTTATAAATAGAGCCTTGACACCTTAAGTGTGCAACACCACACTGGACCAGGGAACAGGAGAGTTCACGTATCCCAGAAGACAGCAGTATTACCCAGGGGTCACCTTGACACCGCCGAAGAGGATTACCGCTGTCCGTTCGGTCCGCTTTCAGAACAGCTTTTGAGTTTTTTTTTTTTACCCCCGACTGCGTTTGCCCGCGAGCGCCACACCGCTGCCCCCCCCCCGCCCCCCCCGTGTGTGGCCCCGGGGCCCGTCAAGGTCGCATGAAGGACACGGAGAGACGCGGGAAAATAAAATCGACGGACAGGCGCGGCTCGCAGAGCAGACAGGAAGCAGAGCCAGCGGACCGAGACGAACCGGGAGAGAGGGAAAACCACCCAGAGAGAGAGAGAGAGAGAGAGAGAGAGAGAGAGAGAGAGAGAGAGAGAGAGAGAGAGAGAGAGAGAGAGAGAGAGAGAGAGAGAGAGAGAGAGAGAGAGAGAGAGAGAGAGAGAGAGAGAGAGAGAGAGAGAGAGAGAGAGAAGGGGATGGAGGGAGAGAGGAAGAGATATTAACGAGAAACTCCATAAATAATTTATGGGCACTGCGACTTCTCAACATCCCCACCTGCTGCCCTGGCTTATCGAATAAAAAAATAACAAAATTTTTTTTTTTAGAAAGATGCCCCAGTTTTCAAACGAAACGGCCGGTGTTTGGCAGAGGCGGGGCCACACTTAAAGCTGAACTGGGGCACAGCACACACATCCCCGGGAATCAAGTCCAAATCCACACCAAGATCAACAGCATCTTTATTTGGTGTGACTGCAATACCCTTCACTATTCAGGAGAGTCTAATCTACACAAGGAGAACATAATGGGCAGAAAATTTTCCACGGCTATTTAGACGCAGTGCAAATACGTATGATTGCTCGCGGTCATTTTACTGGGGCGCAGACAAATATTTCTGGGTCACGTGCCCCAGGAGGCCTGGATCTGGCCACGCCCCCGGCATTTGGTCCCCACGGTAACCCACCTGTTAGTCTGTACCCAGGAGCATCCCAGGGAGACAGTTCCAGGGAAAGGATCGCAGTTGGAAATTAGCTGAAGCTAAAAAAAATTTTTTTCTTTTTTTTCTTACTGATACACATTCCAGAGTGACACCAAATGTTACAAAAAGTTATACCGTATCAGAGACAGTAAAACAGGAATAAGACGGCCATGATGTCATCTCACTTGCGCAAAAATGAACGGAGCTCCACCAATCACATATCACGTCAGTAAAGACCAATACAGCAACGACGATGGTGATTGGTGGGTACTGTCTGGCTGTGTCCTGGCAATTCCTCACAGAGACTGCGGAAGGATAACTAGAATGTATCCACCAATCACTGCAAGCATCGATCTACTGATTGTCACAAACATCCTCTGTGATTGGTGGAGAGTGTCTCAGGTTTCTACAAGTAAAGCAACATCACTGCCGTACTAACCTTGTATTTATTCACACACAGCGCTGCTAACGCGTTGGAATAAGTCGCGAAAGTGATGCAGTATTGAAGCTGAAACCATTTTGGATGGGCACGCCGTCCCTGTTCCTCCCATTAAACATTCTTCGGCTCTTAAGTGGCCTGACAACACAAGCCCCAAATCTAGCGACAACTCAGAGCCAAAGCACTCAGGCCTTTATCTGAACACTATAAAAAAAACTAATGCATTCTCCCTCAGCTAAGTTAAGAGCCGCACAACAGTGATTCATTAACCGTGGAGACATTAAGGAGTGATTATGGAGACTTCTCATTGGTGGATAAAGATAGGGAGCACGCAGCTCCACAGTCCATAGCGTGATCAGTTTAACCCTTTGAAGAGCAGGTTCTTTGGAATGTTCTTTTTTTTTTTTTTCTTCTTCAAAGTTCTAAGTCAGTGTTCTATAACTCCGTTGGCTTTCAGCCACCGGTAGTGATTGTTACATCATCGTCAGCATTAGAATGCTCAGGTAAGAACATTCCAATCACGTATGTGTGACCTCACACCCTAAAAGGTTTGAGGCCCCTGTGAGTCACTCAACCGGCCTTCGCGTCTGAAACCGGCGAGCCGTACGGACGTAATCTGAAACCCACGAGCCAATCACACGGGACGAAACTTCAGCCAGGTCCTCCCACTCTGCAAAGGCTTGCACTGCAGCGTGACACCGTCACATTTACATCAAGACAAAGAAACCTAAAATACCTATAAATCAGCTTGGTTTATACTCCCCCCACCTCCCAACCCCTCCAAGAAAACAAAACAAAACAAAAAAACCTAAATTGCTCATCCCTGCCATCAAACTGAATAAGGGATGTCTTCACCCACCACAAAACACTTTACAATTTATGGGGGGGAAAGCTTTGTATAAACGAACGGACATTTAAAAAAGCACTTCCATGTGCAGGGCGAGGCTCATCCAGAGTGAAGCACCAGCCTGAAGGCAGTAAATCCATCACAACTTTATTCATGTCCTACAAAAACACTGCATGGCTAAAAGCAGCAATGTGATATGACACATTACTGGGTTGAAATAAATTAATAATAATAAATAAAAGTTGCACACGTTTTCTGACTCACAATGACCACCGTGTTGCTGGACTAAATGCCTCCACTTGAGATTAAGAGATTTAGGACTGCAGAAAGAACAAAACTATGCGCACAGGTTCAGAAAGGCTTGATCGCATCCCACTGAGGCTGCGCATGGAAATAAGTCACCATTATGCTACCTGGATATACATCGTTTAGAAATACAAGGGATAACCGCACATTACGCAAACATTACAAGACAATACACGCTGATGAAGACGATCTCGTCTGGGTTTAAAGGCCAAGGAGAAACGATATCTCAACCGCGATTTTAAAAAGTCAATAGAAGAGCCATACCTATAGCAGCAACAGCACAGGCACGATCGCCATTCCGCTTCAACTCCAGCCCGTGGGACAGCATAAAAGCATCTGGTCAGAAGGCCTACGTGACCTGGAAGCAGAATGGGGGGAAAATTAGGTCAGGGGTGTAAAGAGTTACCAAACCATTTAGCAGAGGTGGAAAATCCAGGTTCAGAAAGTAAAAGTCCTCCCCAGTATTTTGTTCCAACCACCTGGATTTGCTGATTAGCACAATTCTTCAACCAGGAGGGGAGAACTAATTAGTGAAATCAGCTGGCTGAGTTCATGGGTGGAAGAAACTCATGGCAGGACTTCTACTTTCTGACCCCTGGACTTTCCACCACTGCCATTTAGCGTTTTAAAAATACACAATAAAACCTTAAAATCGACTCAAAAGTGCTGTGCTAAACGTGCCCGTAGGGAGCTAAACGGTCTTTGGATGATAAAAATCACCTGTTCAGTCAAAGATGTCTCATAATTTCAGTTTCAATTCCATCGCATGGGGCACACACACGCAAACTCCATGTTGTATTGTAACATTTCCGAAACGCAATACCATTGTATACGGTTGACAAACAATACAGGGGTAAAACTATTTGATTACTATCTGAGATAAATAGCCTACGACCGGCAGGGTAAAACTGTGGCTCAGTGTATAATATTGGTAGTTACTCACCTTCCAGTCTGTAACAGCACAGCATGGAGCGGCTGTGCATTTGATCTCCATGTTTTGGAATGTTTGTTTCTGAGCAGTATTCTTATTTTTGTCCGTGGTCGGGTTTACGTAAACGGAGACTCAAACAAACACTTCCGAAATACCAGACAAGCAAGCCTTTCTTTACTTACAGGCTTCAAATATTTGTTAAACTGTTTTGAATTGCAATTTGTTTTTTGTTTTTTCCACATAACGCGGGACAATTTGCTTCGGTTTTGTTGCAAGGCGTGTCGAGGTTAAATGTCTCTTCAGCGTCTCTCAAGCGCGTGCATTTTCAAGCCTCCCAAAAACACTGATATCAACTTCGAAAGACAATACAACGCACGCCGGTCTTTTCCGTGTAGCTGCATTTTTGATGACACATTGTTTGCTTAATCTATTAGAGCTAAACTGAAGTCAATAGAGAACGCGTTTGCAACTTTGTTTGTCGCAGGGGCCCAAGGGAAATAAATTAACTCATGCACGTGACTGAGATACCCTTGATCGAGCCCTCTAACAACTGCTATTGCAAATCATTTATACAAGTACTATAAAGTTAAAATCTCCACTATAATTTAGTTTTTCCTCCAGTCCCATGTATGAATCATGACTGTGATAATGATGACGCGAATGACGATTATTATTATTATTATTATTATTATTATTATTATTATTATTGTGTTGTTTATATTGCATGTAGACTCGACCAAAACATGGTTCAAAAAAACCTAATAGCTTGCAAATTCTGAAACCGAACATGCATTTTGTGAAAATAAGTCTTTTGTGAATTCTTTTTAAAATACTGAAATGCACAAATCCTGGCAAATAGTTCTTCTCATTTTATAATGAGATTTTAATGGAATCATTTTCCATTTAACCCCAGTTCAGTTTGGACCAACGAGAGCCTCTCGTCCTGTAGGCCTATACAGACAACAGGGCATTTGCCTCTCAAGGTCGCGATGACCTCGGTACGATACACGGGCTTTAACAAGCGTTGCTGATGTCACGCATTTACCCCTACAGAGCATCCGATACCAGGCAGAGGGGCGCGAGATCAAGTCTGTTACCATGTCGACACAGTGTGCACTTCATTACTATGCGATGGCTCCTTTGAAAACGCGAATCGAAAACATTTATTTTTGACTGTGCTTTTGTGTAGCTAGCTGAACTCTCTTGCTTCGCGCCGCAACCCTCGCGCTTGCGTCCAAATGTTCGGCACCCTAGGAGGCTGAGGTGCGAATTGTGCTATGTAAAAAAAATTCGCTAGGTCGGACTGAACTGAACTTCCCCCACGCCCTTTGCGAGGTCATCTGCGCGGGTTAGCCAGCGCCCGCCTCCTTCGGTTTGACTGCTTTCAGCAACAACCGCATTGATTTTCCGTGCGCATTAATAAAACATGGCCACGAAAGGGAAACAGCGTGGGTGCGCGCGTGCCGTGCGAGGAGACGTTCTGGCTGGTTCGGGGTCGTGCATGCGAGCCGGCGGCCCGTGACACAAACTGCTGAGGAAGCAGGCTCCGCACGTCCCACCTTCCAGAAAAAATCCATCGGGCTGCTGTCAACAGCTCCTGCCTTCTAAACAACAACAACATCTACCTTTGCACACGCCCCAAATTCAACAACCAGGGAACAAATTCAACAACCAGGGAAGGTAAGAATCTGGACGTCTGCACGCCAGGCTGGCCTGCTGGCCTCGACGGGCATTGATTCTGTTGCCCTCACGTGGACGGGACGCCCTGCTGTTTGCAACGATTGGCCAACCGGCTCTCTCTTTGTTAGCTCCCTCGCTCCTGACTTGTTTTTATTCATTTATTTATTTATTTTTGCTTTATTCAGGCAGAGAGCAGAGAGGGTAACCCACAGAGACCGGACCACAGCAGAGAGAGCTCCCCGGTGGGGGATAGAACACGCCGCCACGTCTTGCCCCAAAAATTTCCAATTTGCCGTAGCTCATGAATATTAATGATGAGGCCACGAAATAGGCCAATGCAGCGGGCAAATGATCCTTGGGCCTTTTTCACGGCATATAAACTCATAAACTCATGAACTCGTAGAGCTCATAAAGCAGAGATACTCAAACCCGGCCCTCAAGGTCAGAAGGGCTGCCGGTTTCCTCTTGAGCACAGATAGTCCGTACTACAGTGATGTCACTGACTGGACAGAAATGACGCTCACCTGGTGCGTTGGGTTTAAATCATTACCTGATTACAGGGGAGGAATGAAGACTGTAGCAGCACTACTGGGCCCCCCTGGGCCAGGCTTGGATACCCCAGCCATAAACTGTCGTGCGGAGCCAGGAGCTCCTTTTAGAACAGGAACCTTCTGTTGGAACGCAAGCTGACCACCAGCTGGTCAGTGGAGCACAGGCTGGGGCTCATTAGACACAGTGCATCATAGACACAACACCCCCCCCCCCAGCCCATCAGAACAGGGAGATGGGAACAGAGACTGGGTCTCTTTCTTTCTTTGGTGTTTGATATTTATTTTATTTTATTTTATTTTAATTTGGCATCTTAGTGAATATATGTCACAGCCTGACACGGTATATTTGAACTGAAAGTCAAACAATCAAAAATATATCTTTGAAGCAAAAATATGTTTCCTGTTATTTTGAGGACGACCCTAGGGGGGTCGGTGCCCCCCCCCCCCCGGTTACAAAGCCCCGTGTAAACAGGCCAGCGTCCCAAACTGTCACATCTGCATCCCTGGTTGGGTGAAAGCGGGGCGGATGCCGGCTTATCAGAGAGAGAGGAAGGCACCAGACGCCACTCTCCCAGCAAGCCGTCACTTTGATATCGAAACGGGCCAAGATCCGGCTGGGCTTCGGTTCCCATGGCAATGGCGAGCGCGGGAGAGCAGAGCCGCCGCGGGTGGCCGCGGGAGCGTTCGTTTCGCCAGGATCCGCGCGCGGGCGAGCGAGCGAACGCACGCACGCAGCGGGGGCCTGTCCCGTGTCCTGTGCGTGTGAGAGCAGCCGTGTCGCTCCGCTCGAACGACGCGTGCCGCCGCCGCACGCTGGGGGGGGCGGTTGACACGCCAGCTCGCAGACGCATCGCGGAGCGGATGTCCTCCTCCTCCCCGCCGCGCCGGCTTTTAACACCCGCCCGGAGAAACGCGCGATACGGTTTTAGCACGTCGCACACGGACCTCACTTTCACTCACTGAACGCGCCTGTGGGGGGGCGGCAGGGCTGGGGGGTGGGGGGGGGGTTCCATTATCCTCTGTTTGGTCTGTCATACTGAAGCACTATTTCTTGGCAATATTCAGTCAGCGAACAGTCACCACGGCACTCTCCAGCTCCCCAGCTTCTCCGCCAACCCCGTGACTCAGTGATGTTTTTTTCGAATTTTTAAAAAGAACAGTCAGCCAGTCAGTGTTCTAGAACTGTGTTCAGTGGTGATGGTCGCATCAGCGTTAGAATGTTCAGTGCAGACCATTCTAATGGCACATTTGTGATGTCAAACACAGATGCTAGCTGCTGCTGGATCGTCTCTCAGCCACACTCAAGCCTGAGAAAGCCCCCAGCAGCGGAGAAAGGAAGCGGACAGGAAGCCCCCCCCCCCACCCCCCCCCCACCGCACCCCTGTGCGGTGCAGCCCAGCATGTGGAGGCGCTGCCAGGGGTTTTGGGCATCATGAAGAGATCTCACACTGAGCCCCACCGTCCCAGGCCACCCCCCAAAAAAAGCAATAGAAACCGCCAGTTTTATTAGTGCAGTGTAAAAAAATGTTCTTATTAATGTCAATTTCAGTAACTGACAAATATAAAGTATAAAAATAATCCATATTTGTTTAGAGAGCTTTTTTTATATCATACTTTCTTGCTTTTGGGGGGTTCAAGGGGGCCTAATTTTCTTTCTGTTACACTGTAAAGCATCTTTGTGACAGTTCTCTGAAGAAAAGAAAAAAAAAAGCACTATACAAATAAAACTAATTAGATTTGATTATGAATCCTATGTCCCAATATTTTTTGAGTACGTTATAGGCCTTGGAATCATCCTAACAACCCCCTCCTCCCCCCCCCCCCCCAACTGCCACGGGTAGCTGCACTGAATAAGGGCACAGATGTGACCCAGATTTGGGTTTCCGTACGGGACACCAGGAGCGAGCCGTCATGAAGGCAAACCTCAGCCAGTATTGAGTGGCACACGACCGAGCAGCTGAATGTGCCAACACTGAGCCAAAATGGCGCCGTGCGCCACCTCATCGCCACTGTCAACAGTCGGCTGACTACGCCAGAGCTCCGGAAGAACCCGCCTGGAGCTGGCTGCAGTCTGGGAAGGGCTGAGAATGGCGGCGAAGGCCTGTTTTCATTTTACTCCCCTCAATCCTCTGGGGGGGGCACAGGGCCGATCGATGTCCCTACAGCCTGTCGCATGAGCGGAGTGGATAACTGACAGCCTGGGGGGCGGGAGGGCGGGGGGGGGGGGGCAGGGGGGTCCATGTGACAACAGCCTTGGCTGGGTGGGGGAGGGGCTACTGATCAATGCAGCTGTGGAGAGCGCTTGACAAATGCCATCAGCCATCGGCGAAGCACAGATCTCCCATGGGGCACTGGGGCAGGCTAGAACAGGAAGACTGACTGAGCAGCGCTTCTTCTTCTTCTTCTTCTTCTTCTTCTTCGTGGCTCCCTGGCTGGCGTGTGCCGCGCTGTTGCCGCCGGTAACGCAGCCGTTCGGCCCTGAGGGAGCGGGAGAGGGGAGGCTTTCCGCTTTGTGCCGCGAGCAGCGCGCGACACGGCTATGCGCTAGCCACGATCGTCACATCGCCGCGCATTTCATCACATTTCACCGCGAGCATTTCAGATGGCCTGTAAACTGCAGGTAGATTGCAGGTCACAGGCATTGCATTACACGCCTCCAGAGCAACTTACACAGCTTTGTGCCTTTTTCTTTTTACACAGTGTCCATTTATACAGCTGGATATATACTGAAGCAATGCAGGTTTAAGTTTGCTATCACGGAATCAAACCTGCAACCTTACAAGGGCAGCTCCGTAGCCATTAGACTACACAGCAGAATCACTGAGCTCAGGCAGCTGAATGTGCTTCACCTAGGGTAGCCTGACACCCGGTTTTGGACCAGAATATCCGGCTTGCGGTCCCGATTGGACAATGTGATGTCTGATCCAAGTAATTTATGGAAGAAATTAACTGGTAGTTTGTAAGGAATTATGAATTTTCATGTCAATGGCTCACTGGTTTGATGTTCATTCCCCTTGCCCCCCCCCAGTCCCCGGTCCACCTGTGGTTCCAATGCATCCCCCCCCCCGTCCAACATTTCCCGGGTGATTAAGTTTCCAGCTGTGCATGTTGTCCAGTTAAGTTCTATATCTGGCAACCCTAGCTCCACCACTGTGAAGACAGGCAGGACACTGAGCTCCCTTGGTTGCCAGTGTGGGCCCTGCCTGAATCTGCATGTCATATAACAGAATATAACATAACATACCATAATGACGAGAACAGGCCATTCAGCCTAACAGTGCTCACCATTTTTTTTTTTTTCACCATTAAAGGTCACCTTGTGCTCACCGTTTACCTACAAACTAGATAATATCCAGCATCGTATCAAGCCAGGTGTTGAAAACCCCCCAGAGTTTTCAGACAACCCCCAGAGTCTGCGACATTACCTGGCGAGCTGTTCCACACAGCGACTACTCTCCGTGTGAAGAAATACTTCCTGACGTCTGTGTGGAATTTACCTTTTGCTAATTTCCATTTACTGGATGCCCTCTCATGCCACTGACAGGTTTCAAGCTGAGGAATCTCTTGCAGTTCACTCTGTTAATCCCTCTAATGAATTTAAAAACCTCAATCAAATCGGCTCAAATCTCCTTTTACTAAATCAAGTCTCCTTTTCCTGATCTGCACGTATGAAACGCGGCCAGTGCAGCCCGACGGAGACGGCTTGCCGGTTTGTGCATCCGCGACCTTTCCATTCTGCCTGCCAAGCGGGTGGGAGGGACAGAACGTTACCCAACAGATCTGAATCGATCCCAAATCGATGCATAACTTCACCGCCTGTCGACGGCGTAAAAAGCAGCGACCCGTGAGCAGGGCGGCCGCATCCCGCTCAGTCGCTAACGGGCTGTACCGACCCAAACCAAGACCACACCCTCGCTTCCTGCTCCTGAAGCCTATTTCAAAACAAAACAGTGCCTCGCTCTCTCTCTCTCTCTCTCTCTCTCTCTCTCTCTCCTTCTCTCTCTCTCTCTCTCTCTTCTCTCTCTCTCTCCTCTCTCTCTCTCTCTCTCTCTCTCTCTCTCTCTCTCTCTCTCTCTCTCTCTCCCCTTTCCTTTTTTTTTTATTCAACCTGGTTTGTCACTAAAAATACTGTAAGCAAAGTGCCGTTTCCATGGCGACATCTCCACAGAGATGTTGGCCACCTGAAATGTTCCTGTAAGAGGGAGGGTTTTGGCAGGTTTCGGAGGTAATAATGGTCCAGCTCCAATATGGCCGCCCGTTGGGCAGGTTGCATTCACCTACTCATTAAAAAAAAAAAAAGGACTAAAATACTAATGCCACATTTAATGATAATCTGACCTTTCCATTTTCCAGCACCCAGAGTTTACAATTTTACCTTTTTTTTTTAAACTCACTGAAAGGTTAGGTTTTTTTGGATGGGGTTTTTTTTCTTCTAAATTCTAAGTGAGAGTTCTAGAACTCCATTGCTTTCAGTCACCAGTAGTGAGTGTTACATCAGCATCAGAATGTTCAGTTAATAACATTCTAATCACACAATTGTGACCTTTCACCTCACAGGGTCAAGCTCAAAGACTGTGACAGATTAACTGCACAAGTTAACCGGCATTTGTGCGCGCCCACGTGCAGTATATGAACAAGCCAGAGTCTGATATTAATGAACCAGAGCTGATTTGAAATTCTTAAGATTATCTAAGTCACCTTGAAGTGAAAAGCACGCATCTGTAAAAACGTCTCATCAAATACATCAGATTTTCATAATGATGCTTCAGCAAATTCCCTGTACGGCAGGATGAGCTCATTCTGTAATAATCTAGCGACTAACACCACAGCTGAGCTTTAAGAACCAGTTGGCGCTGAAGGAACAGTGCCCCCTCTTGAGTACCAGAGACATTGTATTAAGGGTTGCAGTGGCGCCCTCTAGTGGTCAGATGATTTTATGTCAGTGTTTCTCATCCCTGGTCTCAGAGGGCGTTTGGAGCCTGTTCGTTTTTGTTGTTGCTGATTAATTAATTTATTAATTAAAGAAGGTAATTACACAGTTAACACATGTTGTCTTGGCACTGAATTGGTTATAATAATGTGAAAAAAACCAGCCAACCTTGTAGTCCTGTAGGATTATGGGTGAGAACCCTTAGTCCAAATCTTGGCACGCAGGACGACATGCCTGATCACTCAAACAGGACTCAAAACGGACATTTAAAAACTTGACAGTGACATTTTATTCACTTATCTTGATTGGGGCTAAAATGTCATTTGGAAGGTGCCAAAAGAGATATACACCCAGCCTGATTTCCAGACTGGGACTTTATGTTATGCAGTATCGACTGTGCAGCACAGTTACGCAGTATCGACTGTGCAGCACAATTACGCAGTATCGACTGTGCAGCACAATTACGCAGTATCGACTGTGCAGCACTGTTTCACCAAACACATTAACCGTTGTGGATTTGACAGGGAAAAATGTTTGTTTGGCTGACAGCGCATAGCTGAAGTTTTAATGGTTCCCCAGGGAACGATCCTCCGCTTGCTTATGTGAACCCGTTGTCTTGGATGCATTCATTTTCTCTGTAGTATGATTCAGTGTTTAAATGGACTGCTTGCTACTCAACAAAGTGCCATAATTCTTTTGCCTATTTTTTAAAACTGTGCTGCACTGTGCATATTGCATAACTGTGCTGTACAGTAGATATAGCATAACCAATGCACAGGTCATATAGTGTAACCAATGCACAGGTCATATAGCATAACCGATGCACAGGTCATATAGCATAACTGATGCACAGGTCATATGGCATAACCGATGCACAGGTCATACAGCATAACCGATGCACAGGTCATATGGCATAACCGATGCACAGGTCATACAGCATAACCGATGCACAGGTCATATAGCATAACCGATGCACAGGTCATATAGCATAACCGATGCACAGGTCATATGGCATAACCGATGCACCGGTCATATAGCATAACCGATGCACGGTGGTTATTGCTGTGTGTTTCCAGGGCTGACTGAGGCCCGCAGGACTTCTCCTGGTTTGAACTCCACTGAGTAAGGCGAGCCCCAGCATATTAGTCAACAGACGACAGACGCCGTTCTCAAGCCGCTCAGCGCGTTTAAATTCCTCTCCTCGCGCGACGCGCTGAATAATGATTCACCTTGTTCTGCGGCCCTGACGGATGCTTCTGCGAGCACAGGCGCGGACGCCCGCTGAGATTAATACTCCTCATTAATACCGCCGCGCTCGCGTCGAACGGCTGAATCAGAAAAAGGGTTCAGGGGAACAGGGGAGTCGCCATCGCAGCCCATCGCTTCGATGATGGATTAAGGCGTATTGGCATTCGCTGACAAGCTCTCGGGCAGCTGAACGATGCACCTGTCCCACCCCCACAAGAACAGAAAGAAATGGCAGTGATGGGGGGGTGGGGGGGCGGGAGATCGATTCACTCAAATCAACTTCCTGAATTAACTGAACTGAAATGGAATTAACCCAATTTAATGCAAGGCAACCAATAAGAGGTCAAAAATATCATCGCTTGATCGTTTACTATTGGATGTGAAAGCTTCTGCATGCGCCCTATCTGGAGAAGCAGTGGGGGGGGGGGGGGGAGATCGATTCACTCAAATCAACTTCCTGAATTAACTGAACTGAAATGGAATTAACCCAATTTAATGCAAGCCAAGCCCTTATCTCGCTGTCCTCCATTATGGAACCTGCAGGCATGTCTGGTAAAACAGTTTGGGGCGCTCCATCACCTTCAGCTGAAAAGCGAACGCCCTCCAACACGTGGCTCAGCCCCTCCTTATTAGACGTGAAAGGCAGGGGGGTTTTAATCATACAGGGCGCATTCATCAGGGAGACAAACAGGCCGCGTGCGCATGAGAAACGATTAATGAGGACGCCCTCACCTGCGTGTTTAATCGCACCTCATCTCTCTCAGGACGTCCTGTGCGGGGACACACAGTATAACTTTGAGGCGGAAGGGTACTTCCTGGCTTTAGTAGAGGAGTCGGGGGGCCCCTCTGGTCCGGGAGCTGCAGGTGGCACAGTGGCACAGTGATGCAGTGGGCAGCAGCAGGCAGGCTGGAAGGCGGTTCTGGGTTCAAGTCCTGGCCAGCTTGGACCCCCTCTGAGGGGAGTGAGCATGCCTCCATGTGTTCGCCTGGGTTTCCTTCGGTTTCATCACACAGCCAAAAACATGCAAGCCCAGGAGCTACTGATGAAAACCAGCCTCTCTGGCACATTTACCCCCCCCCCCCCCCCACAGGGCATCCACAGCCTCTGCTGCCCCCCCCCCCCCCACTGCTAATGAAAGTGAAGATCTCAGCACTTCGGCACTTCAAGCAACATCAGTCAGCATCCCAGCAGCTAATTAACTCCTCATCCAGTGTTGACTCCAACCACACCGCAGCGCCTAATGTACACAAACTCTCTGCCGTTTTCACATGTGATTGGCACTCAGTCTGGCACTGAACTTAGAAGAGGTGGCACTGCATCAGACAGAAAATAAATCTGGAAACTGTACAGCACGGCACCAAAAAACACTGACAATTTTGAAAAATCAACAACAACAAAAAAAGACGAGAATAATAAATGACTGTTTATGTAATTATTTAATCTCTCCGCCCAGTCACAGTCCACTCCCACCAGACCACGGAAGGAGGCGGGGCTTAATCACAACAGGAAGTGGCGACGGTGCCCGCGGCGCCACAGGAGTCGGTTACCATGGCGACTTGACCGGCCCCTCTCACAGCAGGCGTTCCTGGCCTCCAGGTATACAGCGCAGCGGACCCGCCACTCAATCACCCCGGCCCCAATGTGTCAGCTGTCAATCAGAGACGACACCCGCCAATCACCACAGACACTGTGGAAGCAGACCGCTTGCATTATGCACGTTCAGCTCAACACAGATCTGAAGCAAGTTCTCAGAGAGAATTCTCTATTCTTTTATCTCATAAAAATAAGATTTTAGGAATAAATTTTATAAGATAAATACAATAGAAATGCTACCCCCCAAATACTAATGCTATTACCTTTTTTTTTTTTTTTTTTTTTAAAGTGCTTCTCTAGAAAGATTGTTTAACGCCAATATTCTGTGTTTGAGGTGTTTGTACAGGTTATAACTTACATAGAAATTGATTTGGACTGGAATTGATTGGTGCAATTTGCCATAAGCCAGTTACACCAGAGAACCCCATTACACCTTATGATCAGATACTGCGGGAGTGTAGCAGACAGTCTATATTATAGAGCTGTAGCATGTGCCACCACCAGGACAAAACCCTAATAATGAACGAGTATGAAGATGATGTGTTCAGAGGATCTATGGGATGGATTTTCACAATTAAACATGTATGGTCTCACCATACCAAACTGCATGGTGGTGCAATTTTTACTGTGCTTCTGTACTGGCTGGGTAGTTAGGCCTGGACATCCATGTTATCACCACGGCTCAGTAAAGTCTGACCAATCGTCTGCCTCCAGTCAGTCTGTGCTGTTGCTATGGCGCTCATGTCTCTCCTCTTCCAAAACTCTCTAGCTGCAACTAGCTGCCAAGTTTTTTTTTTTTTAAGTAGATCGGCAGACATTCTCTTAACACTGAAAGTTAATTTGCTCTTCCGTTATAGCTGAAAAGCTCCAATTAGATGCATCTTGTGCATAGCCGTGAAGGGGCTGTAACCAAGGGCAATGCTAACGAACGTGAACGTTCATTCCTTGGGCACCCCCTACAGTGAATATTCATAAAATGCAACACACTTGGAAACTTCTAGAACAAAGTAGAGAGGAGAGAAGGAACGAGCTCACCATTTGGTTACTGTGACGAATCCGTTGGAAGAACTCCAGAAGCTTACATCACAATACATACACTGTGACATCATTCTCACCTTTATTACATATCTCACCGAATTAGCCAATGAATCTGTCACTCTTGTAGCCACGCCCACGCTGTTCAGCTGGAGCCACTCATTGGCTGGAGCTGTGGAGGCTGCAGAATGTGGCCCTGTCCCACGATGCTATTGGGCTTCCATCTCAGTCTGCAGACACCACAGACTAAGCAGATTAAGGCACCAAGCAAAATACAAAATACTGTAATCAGCATTCGAGCACATTTTCAAATTCAATGTTACTTCCCTCTTAAAAGATTACGCTCAAACCATGCAGCACCCACACCCGTACGGCTATATTATTTATGCTCGAGAATCAAAAAATGACTACTAAGCTTGGGCCTGTTCCACACAAAACCCATCAAAATAACAAAGTAAACAAGTAAGATTATAAAGGTTTAAGACACTAGGGGACCCAGAGTCAGCTGCCAGGACTCAGTTTACATCCTCAGTCAGTCTCAGCACTACACCATGGTCTGACTACGTTTCGTTCATGCAGTCAAACATTACATTACAGGCATCTACAGAACATTTTACACAGCATTTACACTGCATCCATTTATACAGCCGGATATATACTGGAGCAAAGCAGGTTAAGCACCTTGCTCAAAGGTACAACAGGCAGTGTCTTACCTGCGAATCTAACCTGTGACCTTCTGGTTACAAGACCAGCTCTTTACCCATTATACTATAGTGGTCTGTGAAATTGCAGCACAGATTACGGAGTGATACCGACAGAGAAAACTTTGTCCCGGGCCTGGGTATTTCACCTGGAGGCCCCGCCCACTCACCCCGGCGCGGTGCCGAGACTGAAACAGGTAAAGGTGCGTTTTCAGGATAAACGCAGCGTCTCTGGCGGCTGCACGCACCTCAGCCTCAGAACTGCGAAAGGCAGCACAGAAACGAGCCCGGCCCAGCCACGGGGGGAGAGGAAAGCCAGGAAACTGCGCACGCCTTTTCTTGGCGAGGAAGCCGACCATCTTTCACAGCCGGGCCGCAGCGAATCACAGCGCAGATAAGAGAGCTCTGCAGAGACGGCAGGATTCCGCCAGCAAGCTGGGCCACATTACAGCTAAATGTGAAGGCAATCAAAGATTAATACTCTGCACAATGTACCACAGTAAACTGGACATTTCCCTGAGAAAATAGTTTCGCTTCAATGGGTTTTGAGCTGGTAAGTAGTTCTGCATTCTCTTCATTCTTGGTCTTTTCATTTCTGCCAGAATATCAACAATTCAATTATATTTAGACTTTAAAATCTTATTTTAATAACTTTTTATAGAAGACATGCATTTAGCACTTTATAAATATTTAATATCTATTTAAATATCAGAGAGATGTGTTAAACGGGCTTTCTTTGTAAAGCAGTGTCTGAAAGTCTTCATTTAGCCAATCACATTATTCAGCAGAGCTTCTTTCTGATCTGACAATATGAAAAACAGATCGATGCCAAACAAGGATGGAGAGAAAAAAAAATCACCACTGCCCCATTGCTTGGATATGCATAAGCGCCAAAACCTCCACTGCATTTTACACCTCCCCGAAGGGTCACGCAGGCATGAAAGGGCTTTCAATGACAGGGCAAACATTTGTAATAGAGATCTCTTTATTATAGTGCATTCCTCAGATATTACAAGATGGGTTAAAAAAAAAAAGAAGCTAAAACCAAATGTAAATAAATCTTTAAGAAAAAAAAAACAAAGTACATATGCACACTCGCTTGTCAATTTTACAGAAAACATTTCTCAAACTCAAAGCTTCACATATGAACATGGGTAGCTACAATGAAAACTATAGTTAAAACACACTCATACTTCTGTAGATGTACCAAAAATTTACCTGTCACTAAGAAAATATTCATAATTCACAATGGATCATTTTTTTTCTCTTTTATTTTTTTTTCTTTCTGCACTAGGTCACCGCACTAGACTTCCATGGCGGGTCATTTCTGTTTACGCGCCGGCTGAGTTTGGGGTGGCTTTTTTTTCAGCTGAACAGGAAAACAAAGGCTGTTCCCTGGAGAGCGCATCACTGGAGCCCATCTTACTCTGACACGCTTCTCATGGTTTCACAACGTGAAACAAAAAAAAAAAAGTTTTTTTTTATTTTTTTTTTATATCATTGCGGCAGCTGCAGCCACACTGGCAATTTTATGCCACTCAGCGAACTGTGGTCCCCTCTTGTTGTTTTGTTGTTCTGGTGTTTTGGGGGGGGGGTTTCCACTTGAATGGAAACCACCATATAAAAAATTCTTACTGCAGGAATGCTATGCCACCACCGGGGGGCAGTGTAATACACTTTGATGGATACAGACCAGCAGGGAGCTCATACAGGGGCTCAACCCACATGCACGCCGTTTCCCCACACTCCAGGGTCCCCGCAAACAGCCGCTCGCACCGCTGAGCGGGGTCCCAGTTCACAACCACTCACAGGACTCAGCGCTGTGAAAAAGCCGCTCGCTTAAAAGCAGATCTGCGCAGACGCGCACGTGAGGGCGGCGCTCCACGCTGCAGCATCGACCGGCAGCCCTGACGACCGAGCGACACCCCCCAGACAGAACCAGGACAAACGCGACGTAGCGAGCGCGTACGCATCCGGCGAAACGCGGAAAAAGTAAACCCCCCCCCCCACCCCCCCGAGCCCCGCCGCAATGAGAACTACCCCCTAAAAAGACTGAGACCACCAGTAACTCAGCTAGGCCAGTCACTGAGTTTTATTTGCAGTTGAACACCTGCTACACCAGACCATGTAAATAAAGCAAAGTGTTCTGTACATAACATTCAAAAACACTTATAACAACTCTAAATAAACAATAACAACAAATGTAAGAAAGAAGAAAAAAAAAAAAGGAAGAAAGTAGAAAGTGGAGGTAGGAGCAGCCCAAGGTAAAAGCCCCACTGACCCAGGACACCCACCCCCATCCCAAACCCAGCATCCCCAGACACCGCATGACCAGCCAATGAAATCACACCGCTGTCGCCAACAGCAACGGCATCCTACCTGAACGAGCCGGAACATACGAAGTTACCTAGTCTTCCACAAGGGCCTGTGCAGTACAGACCTCCACTGCCGTCACAGAAGCCTCTGCAATTTGCAGTCAGCCTTGGACCAGCCCAGACGATACTTATTCAACACTTATTAATGACCTTACGATGTTATTCGGTCTGATCACCTGTTCTTAATCAATTACCTTATCAATGGCCTTCGTCTCCCCTTATAACGCACACGCTGACTATTGCAACAAGGCCCCCGTTAAAAAAAGATATTTTTGAAAAAAGTTTGAGTACTGTGTGAGAGAAAGAGATGCCTTCCTCAGACAGGGGGGAATCAGCTACATCTGATCTGATGGTCCTGAACTACACCCGCTGCCTCCATGCGTTCAACACACACTACACAAGGTCCCGTCCATACCGCCAACTGCCCTCTCTAATCCCGCAAAACTGCCCTCTAAATCCGCCAAACCGCCTTTTGTAAAACCGCCATACTGCCCTTTTTAAAAATGAAGTCCCGTGACCCATCTTGGAATGCCCAGTAGCTTTAATAACAGAATAACCAGCGTTACTGTTCCTTAATGAACACCCTGTAAGAGCCGGTCAGGACCGGTCAGGACTGGTCAGGGCACCAGCGGCCTGCATGGCCGCGATCCTTCCCTTCATTTTATTTGATACAAGCTTGAAAATGGCAACAAAAAAAATGAAATAAATAAAATAAAATGAAATGAAAACTGAACTGAATGGAGAAAATTTAAATTTAAAAAAGATCAACAAATGTTTTTCTTGTGCTTCGTGATCTTCAGATGAAAGGGAAGAAGGTAGTGTTCACTGGAAAATCACAGCTGCAGAACTACAAGATTTTCAAAATAATGCAAAGAAGGATCTAGGATGGAAAATGCTTTTTATTGACTTCTCTTCCAACCTGATACAGGTTACAATGTGGGTTTTTTTTCTCATTTTATTTATTTTTTTAAATGGGGAGGGAGGATTCAAACGGACATCTTTAACATGTCTATCTCTGTACTATTTGAAATCTGGTGCAGTATCAGGTTTGTAAAATGCTCCTTTTGAAAGGAGAGGCGAGAACACTTTGCATCCTGGGTCTTTCTTAGCCTTGTGGAGGGGGGGGGGCAAGCCGACGTGGGGGGGGGGGTGTAAGGCACGCCAGAGATGCTCCCTTTCACAGCTCACACACACTCTCGCACACACACACATACACACACACAGGCAGGACAGCACCAGGCTGGGGGGCGGGCAGGGGGGGCCAGGACAGGATAGGCGGGGCTGTTTTCGGGTGGGAAGGGGCGCTGGCTCTGGTGCTGTCCCGTCACACAGACAGTAAACAGATGGGTGGCAGGGCTGTGTGACGTACCGAATCGCAATCTCTCTAAGTCTAATAACAGTAACTGCCACCAGGGGGCGTACAGGAGATCTTCTGTCTTCTTCATCTTTAATTTCACCTGATGCCGTAGCAAACAACCGAATGTCAAAAGCCATGTGAAATGCTTCCGGGGAAAAATGACAAATATTCAATGATATCCACTGGGTGTTGATAAGACAGCCAATCAGCAGCAAGGTCGTACGGCTTCCATGTGACTGAAAAAGCAAATCACATAACAGAAGCTACACGACCTTGCTGCTCATTGGCCGTCGTAACAGTTTTTGGCTGGACCGCAACAGCGGGGGCCAGCCCTACGAAACGCGAATGTCTGTGACCGAGTCACTGAGTGATGAAGTTACACTATTGGACGGCCGAGTTATGAAGTTACACCATTGGTCGGCCGGATGAAGTGTGTTAGGTCCAGACATATACTAGTTTTTGACCTGGTCTTGCTATTTTTTCTTCCCCCGGAAGCATCTAACATGGCCTCTGACATCTGCTGGTTCACGACCACATCAGGTACGACCAAAGAAAAAGAGAAAAAGAACAGAAAGAGGATCGCCCACAGGCCCCGCGGCAGCGCGGGAGAGGACGGCGGCCGGCGGCGCATCCCAGCCCTGCCGGGGGGGGAATGGATCACTTCTGGTTCTTGAGCTGGTTGGAGAGCCAGTCCAGCCCCTCGTAGAGGCCGTCGCCGCTGGTGGCGCACGTGGCCTGGATGTACCAGTTGCGGTGCCGCAAGGAGTGCAGGCCCAGCTTCTCCGTCAGCTCCGCCGCCGCCATGGCGTTCGGCAGGTCCTAGAGGGAGAAGTTTATTTCAGAGAGTGATAAAATGAGTGTAACAACACTAATGAACTAATAAATACATACCCAATAAATACTTTAAATAATAAAACGTTCACAAGGACAATTATTTTTTTAAAAATAAATTTTAAAAACAAATTTGCTCAATTGTAATGGAGGATGAGACCGCAGACTTAAAAATGGCAGTTAAAATGGAAGGCGGCGTGTGGAAGGCGAACGCGCCCGTTCCTCAGGCCGCTGGCGGCGTGCGTTTCCGCGGCGAGGGGGGCGGGGCTTACCTGCTTGTTGGCGAAGACGAGCAGGACGGCGTCGCGCAGCTCGTCCTCGGCCAGCATCCTGTTCAGCTCCTCCCTCGCCTCGTTCGCCCGCTCCCTGTCGTTACTGTCCACCACGAATATCAGCCCTAAGAGAGGAGGAACGGGCGGGGTCGGGGGGTGAGTGGGGGGGTCGGGGGGCAGGCCGGAGCTCGTGAACCTCATAAACAGGGTCACGCAGCTCCATTCCTGGAGATCTAATGGCCTTTTCCAAAGGCTAGCCTCCTAGCTCAGTTAACCCTTTGAAGAACAGGTTTTCTGGAATGTCTTATAAAAATAGTGTTTTATCTTCACCACAGATTCGATAAAACAACGCTCTGGAACATCAACAACACAATGGTCAGCAAACTGCTACTCACACGCATTTGATCTGGCCAGGTTGAACCCCGAATCTGGCTGAATCCAATCCTCAGCGGGTGGGGAGCAAAGGCTCACTAATGTTCTGTATACAGGCGCCAGAAAGGGCCGGCATTCTGCTTGGTCCTGGACACTGGCCGCAAAGACCCACAACACGTTGAAGAGTGATGGTTCTTGTATCCTCCACCGGGGGTCGTCCCCCATCGGTTAAGGAAGAGCCTGGGGGAGGATGAGTCACGAACGAAGAGAACAGACACGGGATCACTCACCAGCACCCTGCGCTGGCCTGGGGCAGCACCCTGCGGCTGGCCTGGGGCATCACCGCCACCGGGGCATCTGCTCTGCGGCACGCTGCACAGAGCGGGGCGGAGACTCCCGTTCCCCGCCCCCGAAAAGGGGAGGCGGCTTAAGAGCTGCAAAAGGGAGCGGGCCGGAGCGGACCGGGATGGGGGCGGGACTCACCGATGGTGGGGATGGTGGTGACGATCTCTCCCAGTTTGAGTTTGTACAGGATGGTGGTCTTCCCCGCGGCGTCCAGACCCACCATGAGGATCCTCATCTCCTTCTTCCCAAAGAGCTTGCTGAAGATCGACATAAAGCCCCCCATTTTCCCTGCGAGGGAAGAGAGAGGGAAGACTGCGGCGTCACAAGCCTGACGGAGGAGTCGCCGGGGTTCATCCCTCTCTCCGCTGGGAGGAGAGGAACCCGGGGGGCCGAGGTCATCCCTCTCTCCGCTGGGAGGAGAGGAACCCAGGGGGCCGAGGTCATCCCTCTCTCCGCTGGGAGGAGAGGAACCCGGGGGGCCGAGGTCATCCCTCTCTCCGCTGTAGCGATCAGCTGTAGCTCCCCTCCAATCAGCCGTAGCTCCCCTGCGGTACGTTGCATGGCCAGCTGGGTGTAAAAATGGCCGCTGCGTCGCGCGAGCGGGTACGGCAGCGTGCGCGCACTTCAGTTGCCCTCCCTCCCTCCCGGCGGCACCATGAAACACACAGCAGTGCTAAAACGCATCCAGCCATTTAGATCACCGCTACAGCACAGCCATCCCCGCCGAACACAAAATGTCCTCACAACAAGTCAGTGGAATGATCTGTGCATGTTACAGCACTGGCACCACTGCGAGGACTTTCTGTGTTTGCAGGGACATGGCCCAGCGTACGTTTAACCGAGAGCAGAACTCCACCACCCAGCTCCAAGGGTGCGAGACGCAAAACCAAGAGCAGTTAACCGAATTTGAATGAAGCATCTTATTGGTAATTCAAGTTAAAACTCCAATTAACACTGTAACTCTCCAGCCCAGTTCTCCTCCCGCACTACCTTAGCCAAGTTCACTTCTGGGGAAAACACCTCCCATGACTGAATCAGCTGGGTGTTTGACATGGCAGGAGGGGCTGTTTACAAACACGTTCCTGTCATTCACCACGGCAGTGGTAATCAACCCTGTTCCTGGAGAGCTACCGTACTGTAGGTTTTCACTCCAAGCCTACCAAAGCACACCTCATTCAACAGCTAGAGATCAGCATTGAGCTGCTAATTTGTATAATCAGGTGTGCCAAATCAGGGTTGAAATAAAAACCAACAGGATCTCCAGGAACAGGGTTGGTTACCACTGCACTACAGCCGATTCGCAAAACCTTTGTTCCGTCCTCTGACTTTCACAAAAAAAAGAAAAAAGAAAACGTTAGCTCAGAGATTGCATGGGAAGTAAAAAGCAACAGGAAACGGGGGGGGTGTGGAAGGGAGGAGTGGTCACATGGAAGCAATATGATGAACCATGAAGGGGGGGGGGGGGTCCACAGTACTTGTGTGTCATCATATCCAGTGGGTCAGGGGGGAAGACAGTCACAGTCACCCGAGGACAATCCCTGAACGGGAAGGGTGTGTTGAGGTGTTTGGTGTGGCAGGGGCGATGCTCCGCTGAGCAGCTCATGAATAAGCAGGCAGCCTGTGGATTACTTATTGATGGTGCTGCTGAGGAATGGCTGGGCGTAGCTGCCGCTTTCTTTATGTCTCAATTTTAACTACACTCTGAGCCCTAAACAACTCAGGAACATTCGTATCTTCAGGGGCCCCCCGACCCAATTTAAGGTATGACCAGCCAACAGCCCCTCCCCCCGGCCCAATTTAAGGTCTGACACCCCCACCCCCCTGTCCTGTTTTTCTCGTTTCCACCCAGGCCAGCGAGCACATATCTCAGAGCAGCACTGCTACAGTGACAGGTAGGCTGTACCTGAGCCCAGTCAGGCACACCGAAGCCCACACAGCAACGCCCTCTACATTACACTTCCTTTGGCAGACGCTTTTATCCAAAGCGACGTACAATAAGGGCACACTGAAGGTTGTTGGAACAACGACCAATCACAGGCCAGATAAGATACAATTGTCATTAAGTACAAGTTATCCATAGCCATGAACATTGAGTCTAGTTCACACAGTAAGCACAGGCTAAGTCAGTAAAGTTAAGACAAGTAAAACTAGAAGTGAGGCATGATTACAAGAGGTATGATAAAGAGCTACAACGTCAAGATGAATATACAAGTGCAGCATGAATGTGCTACAAGATCAAGATACAAATAATATGTGAGAGTGATACTAGATTGGAGGTAATCCTGCTGAGGTGTAGTGTTATAGCTAGTCAAGGTGATATGCTGTTTGGCACAGGGCCTAGGCTCCACACCAGACCGTCAAGCAAGACTACGGATCCCTGTGACCAGGACTGAGAAACAGTGCACGAGTTTGTCAACGCGATGCCTGGAAAACACAACAGCCGGCGGCAGATCACGTGGCACACGTCACTCTACAGCAGTGAATGCACTTCACCATTTACTCAGCAATGAAGCACAGTCAGCAAACCAAGAGCCGAGATGAAAATCGGAGCCTAAACAGACAGGATCACGTTCAACTATCCATGACAACTTGTAGCCATGCTACACTGAAATAATATACTGCAAGTTATAGCCGACCACACAACGCGTACATGAGTGTGTTCATGAACTATCAACTCAAATTATCCACCGAAAATTTACCAGAAGTCCCAATCCTGTCATACAACTATAGGCTGATGAGTCAGGCTATATCTACTACCTAAATGCTCCACCTAGTTGGGAACAGACGGAGGGCGTTTTACAATACTGAACAGGGGTAGGGCGTAATCTTTTATGTTGCCAGCACCCATGCCACTCAAATCGCAGACTATTTGGGTTTGGTAAAAAAAAAAAAAAAAAAAAACTAGTTACAAAAACTAGATCAGAACCATATGGACGTTACCGCTAATTACAATGTAATGAGCTGCTATTGAACTAAAAAGCTAGTTCGCATGGTCAATAAACTTATGCACGCTAGAAAAATAATTATTTATATAAACTAACCTTGCATTTGCCATCTCTCTAGCTTACTGGCCAGCTGGTGCCAATAAATGACTGGATAATCAGTCAGCTATGTGTTAGCTAACTAGCTAGCTTCACTCAAGTTAGAAAAGGTACTCTTACAATCCATCTAGTGAGCTGGCTAGAACTCTAGCTAAAAACCACCGCTTCTACAAACAGTGTTCCGTGGTAGCTAGGATTATTAGCTATCCAAATTTGTTAGCCAGGTAGCCCAGCTGATTTACGCAAAAGATTTGAATAGTCGATATTGCTAGCAGTCTACCAAAGAACAACGCGATCGGATGGGGAGCATCCAGTGTGTAAATGACATCAGTGTACCAAGCAACTGATCAACAAATAGCTAACTAACATTAGAATGAACAGCTACCGCTAACTAAGGAATGATGCGCGTCTGCTAGGACCACGAAAAACGGCGAGACCGTAACCGGCTAGTTGGCACTTGACACACAGCTAGCAAACTTTGACTTCCCAGCCATCGAGCCCACGCAGGCACACACGAAATAGCTGACAAACTGGTTACGATCGGCTTCGCTCCCTGCGCTTCGCGGAAGCGAATCCTTTCACGAACACAGACGAAACAGAGAAGGCCACTACTCGTTAGCTATCCAAGACACTCCGATACCAATCTAGTTAATTTGACAATATTTAAAATGCTCAAAGTTACGCTTAGAGTCGAGGACGTTGGTCGCTCGCGCTGTTAACACCTTACACTTGTTGAACTGTATCTTAATAAAGACAGGCTAGCTAGCTGACAGCCCATTGAATAGCTCTGGTTGGCAAAGAACTACCTTCCTATGTGTGAATAGGTTACACGATTGCATTTTTTACTAGAAATTGAGACATACTACGATGGATATACCGAAGTGCCTGGTAATATGCTAAGGACACCAATATGCACTTCGTTTTGATATATTTACCTCAGAGACGCGGCTTCTAGATGTGTCTCCAAGCAATCAACTTCACAGCTAACAAGAAAATGGCGTCTTTTCACAAACCAAGAGAGTCGCGTCATTGACCCCGCCCCTTGTGGAATCTTCCAATAAAATTGTACATAGTGGTCATTAATCCCCGCCCCCATGGTTTGTAACGTATCGCAATGCACGGATGTATTCTGTGGGCGGTGGCCGGGAAAAGTCTTGTTCCAGTTTTTGACTACAAAATTAAAGACGAGTCAGACTGGGTCGTCAAGTCCCGGCCCTGTTCACTACTTCCGGGCCACGGAGGACGTGGACTCGTGGACAAAAAGTCGTCGTTGCTGAACCGGTTACTCAACCTAGCAGGGTAGACCAGTCAGCCAATGTTAGCTCGACATCGTGCAGGTGTTCGTAAAATAAATCGTGTCAATTTCCTCAATCGTGTATGTCTATGTCAACCAACCCCCTGCAGTCGCTTTGATTGGATCATCAAAGCTACTGATGTCGCGTTGCTGCTCCCAAACCTCAATATTGAGGGCGATGAAAATATTAAGTAATTTGGTGTTTCTATTTTATACTGCATCAACTGCAAAGGTCATTTAAAGTTCTATTAATTTTTATGATAGTTTGGATTGTCATATATCTAGTTTTTAGATTCCAGCCTTCCAGATACACTAGATGGTGCTTTGTGTCCTTGTCACAGGCCACCAGCAAAAGATTGTGTGCATGCCCCATTGCACTGGTAATGAGGTACCTGCGCTATTCCCCCAGGTGTAGTGTTAATTGACCACAGGTTCTCATCTTACATGTTTAGTGAAATCATACTTTTAGCCATCTTTCCTATTGCAGATCTATTAAGTGTACAGAAGTAATTATAAAGGTTTGCTACTCTGGTTAAGAGCATCCGTCAAATCAATACCGGATGACTGGAAGAATTGTCAGTAACTTAAATGACAGGTGGACCCAAAGGTGTAACAAAGATTGAAGTAGAACTGAAAGAAACCGATATGAAGGTAAGGTGTCCCTTTACTGAACACATCTGTGTCTTCCTTCTTTATTAAGTGTCAATTGCAACTACACAAGAACCACTCCTTACCACAGATAAAACATCAACTGAAATGAAGTGGCTGTGGATTCCCTGGTATGCTTCTACACTATACTGGTTTAGCAACTATACAACTCAAGAGTTTGCGGGTTCAAATCCCAGATAGGACATCGCCATTGTACACTGTGTAACGCTTAAACTGAACTGCTTCTCTAGGTAGCCATTCGTAAAAGAGGACAGTACGTAAAATATGAACTGTGGAAAATGCTTTGGGTATGAGCTTCTGCTAAGCTAGCAAACATATTTAAACCGGTCTTGTGCCAGTCATGCCTCAAGCTACGGGTCTCTTGTCCAGATTCAGGGCTGGGCCATGTTGCAGTGGTTCGGTGAGATGCTTGGGACTGTTGACAGTCTGCCAACAGACATTCATTAACTAAGGAACACACCCAAGTTGGGAGTCCATGACGTCACAATAGGAGCCAGACAGCCCTGTGCTTTCATCCTGTTTGTTTCCCCTCGAGCGCATTGTGAGACTCTAGGCTGGGGATCTCAAACTCAAATCCCACGGGGCCGCTGTGTCCGCAGTTCTGGCACTTAAGTGCTTAATGCAAGTCGCTGATTGGCTAAAGAGTCTGCGGACCTTGTTTCCAAGGCCGAGATTGGCTGCCGATTGAAAAATTGCAAAAAACCCAAGCAGACACTGCGGCCCTCCAGGACCGGCGTTTGAGACCGCTACTCTAGACACCAGGCATCGCTGTCCCCGGGTTAAAGTTCATCAGGAAGCGCACACAATTCTGCCCATTTTAGCTCAGTTTGCTCTGGCTCTTTTAAAAGAGTAGCACTGCAACCATTCAATACTCAGCGCGGACTGAACCACACAACTGACCTCCCTCCAGTCACTCTTCTTCTTTTTTTTTTGTTTTTGCAAAGACCGACTACTACCCCCTCAGTGTCAGCCAACGACCGAGGAAGGAAAAATTGCTCAAAGTAATGAAGCAATGTTGAGGCAGCTGTGCAAATCGCGGACATTTGGGGAAAACCGCAGGTCAAACAATCACCGCCTCTCACAACGGACTGCTCAGGAGAACCAGGAACTTCCACTGCATCCAACATGTGATTGGCTAAACAGGCCTTGGATCCAGTGTCAAGCCAGAGCTTCCTTCTCTTCAAGTAAACAGTGGAAAAAAAAAATAAATAAAAAAATACAGATCCAGATATTCAGTAAACCTCTTTTTATTTATTTATTTATTAAAAAGACACTTTCAAACAACATCTCCACCTGTGATACTGTTGCAGGGGTCTAGACAGGGCGTTAATGACAACCATTATTTGGGTTTTCCTTCAACTGCAAAAGTAGAATTACATGGTAAGAGTTAGGCGTTCAGTGCACGGGGGTCGTTGGGGTGTTCTCTTCAGGACACAGTCACACACACAGAAACACAGCTCAGATAAATAACTGGGCACAACACAGCTCACTCTGTTTTCTTTTCCTGAACGCAGGCAGCCCTGCTGTTCTGTGGAAGGCTGCTCATTTTCTGGAAAGTATGTATTTGTGTAGCAGTTTTTTTCTCACTTGCAAGTTGACCGAACCCCCTTTAATTGACCAGTTTGACAATGTTTGGACATTGCCCGTATGAAGACAAATATGCCGATATGTTATTCTGCATGAATTGCAGGTGACCTCTCCAGAAATTGACATGTACCAGACACTGTCCACTAAAGTGTGTGTGTGTGTGTGTGTGTGTAGGTGGGCGCGTGGGTGTGTGTGTGTGTGTAGGTGGGCACGTGGGTGTGTGAGTGTGTGTGTGTGTGTGTGTGTGTAGGTGGGCGCGTGGGTGTGTGTGTGTGTGTGTAGGTGGGTGCGTGTGTGTGGTGTGTGTGTGTGTGTGTGTGGGTGTGTGTGCGTGTGTGTGTGTAGGTGGGTGCGTGGGTGTGTGTGTGTCTCTCTCTCTCTAACACAGGCCACTGGCTCTTTCTACACTGCGGAGCTGAAGAAGCTGGGCTGGGTTCTGTGTGAAGATGGGATGCTGTATACAGTGCTGTACAGAAGGCACACTGCATTAAGCCAACTCAGCTGTCGGCCATTTGCAACAACAAAAGACCAGTGCGTGTCATCAGCTTTTATTTACAAACGTACCGAATTAAATTAAAAAGCAAAGCACATTCTCACCTTTAATAGGATTCACTTCATATTCAAAAGAGTTCTGAACCTCTGAAACGTACTGGCTTTGAAGAAATCTACACGCCAAGTACGTCCGTTCACTAGTTTTCAGTGTATTCATCATTATTGTTTAAGTTCACTGTTAACAGGAACTACAAACCCCAACAGGTTTACAAGTCAGTTCAACTATACCACATCCCCTTTTTAATTTTTTTTGTTGAAATTTTACACTCAGCTATATTACAGAGAAAAAAGAACACCAGCTCTTCACAGAGCAGCTCGTAAAATAATTTAAATACAAACAAAATAAAAAATAAAATTATTGCAGTATACTACAATCATACAACTGTTACATGCTACGAAAAGCAGCATTTTATGCAAAGATTTTCAGTGCAACTTGATAACTTGAGTTCCTCATTTAATGGGAGCAGATGCTCTGACTAAAACACGGTTTCTCTCAGCGTTGTGTGCACACACGATCGCGGGCAGACCCCCTGACCAAAACACGGTTTCTCTCTGCGTTCACTGTAGTGGGCAGACCCCCTGACCGAAACACGGTTTCTCTGTGTACTGCGCACAGTCGCGGGCAGACCGCCTGACCGAAGCGCGGTTCCTCTCTGCGTTCGCGGTCACGGTACAGCGCTCGAGTGGGCATGGGAACCGGGCTGAATGCTTCCCTGTATCGCCACGGCGACAAAGACAACGGGCTCGCGCCCCTGGAATCCAGAGGAGGGGATTCCACCGAAATCATTTCATAAATCACCGGTAAATGACCGCGATTAGGGCACGGGCCTCTCGACCGGGTCCAAGGGCGGACCGGCGCAGGGTACGACGGCGCGGCTCTCCTCCGTTTACACGGCGCTGAGGTCTGCCTGGGCACGCCATCGCGGTAAAGGCGCGGCGGGAGCGTGACCTCACAGTGTGAACGAGCGATAACATCGGCTGAGCTTGCGTTCGCGGCCGACAGCATGACGAGAGCACGTCACAGCGCGGGACGGGCGTCCCACCGCACGGCGTTTCGGTACGGAGGACCACAAGCTTTCTCATTGGCTCATTTGCTTCCGAGTCCAAGCCACTAACATTTCGGGGAGCCCCTGACTCCCCACCCCCGTCCTGCTACACAACACAGACTGGGGTAGACCCTACCTGTGGCTTCAGCCGTTTGCATCTCTTTGGCTGTATGAAAAACAAACAGGAATTAAAGAAGAACATTAACAGCAACATTAACAACAAACTTGAAGAACACTCCAGTGCTTTTCCTGGTTTCCCAGGAGATGAGCTGCACAGAGCACCTCAGACATTTTTCCACCTCTATACGCTTCAGGCCCGATTCCCAGAATCCAGTGGGCGTGGGACAGGGGACGACAGAACGTCTCTCTCTCTCTCTCTCCCTCCTCCGCTCTGCCTCCATGGCAACGCCTCCGTGTCAGCTGACGTCCCTGCCGCCACGTCTGTCGTTTCCTCTCACGTGGCGAGTACTCCGATCCCCACGCGACTCCGGACTCAGCTGCAATCAGTCACAGCCCCCCCCCCGCCACTTCCTGTGGGTGGAGCCGCGGGAGGCCCCTCCCCCCTGGCAGCAGGGCGGAGGCGGGGCCGGCCTCAGGAGCCGTGGCCGGGGGGGTGCTGGAGGTCCTGTCCCGAGAAGATGGGGTGGAGGAAAGGGTGGAGCTGCAGGGCGGCGGCGGTGGCAGCAGCGCTGCCGGGGCGGGGGGCGAAGAGGGTGGGGTAGAGCGCGGCGTGGGGCATGTGGTGCAGGGCCAGCTGGGTGTGGTGCAGGGCGGAGGCCGGGATGATGTGGATGGGCTGGCCCGACAGGAAGGCGTTGGGGTGAGCGGAGAGCAGCCCGGCGTGGCCCAGCGAGGGCGCCAGCGCGGACAGGCTGAAGGGCGTGAGGTGGTGCTGGGGGATGTGGTGCACCTGGGCCAGCTGGTGCGCGTGCAGGTGGGGGTGCGGGTGCTGGTGGTGGGCGCCGTGCGGGTGGAGGCCCATGGCGGCGGCGGCGGTGGCCGCGTGGTGCTGCAGGAGGGCGTGCTGCACGCTGGTGAGCGAGGCGGCGGACACCGCCGGCTGCTGGATGTGGATCTGCTGCAGGGTGGGCTGGGGCGGGGCCATGCTGGCGGCGGCGGCGGCCGCGGCGGCGGCGGGGAAGGCCTTGACCTGCTTGGCCAGCAGCTGCTGCTGGATGTGCTCCTGGGCGGCCTGCTGCAGCTTGCCGTACTTCTCCATCTCCTCGGGGGTGAAGGTGATTGGCTGGCTCTCCAGCGGCGCCAGGTCGTCCTCCTCCCCCACCTCCACGCCCATGTCCTCCTCCTCCTCCTCCTCCAGGCTGGGAGGGGGGTAGCGGGGGTAGGGGTGCGGAGGCATGCCCTGCAGGAGGGGCTCCAGCATGGGGTCGGGCCCCTCGCGTCCCGGGTCGGCGTGGAAGGGCGGGGCCAGGGCGACGCCCTCCGGGTCGAACAGCGGCGCCTCCAGCAGGGGCTGCGCCTCCGGGGCGGGGACCCGGACCTCCGGCTGCTCCTCGGCCTCCTGCACGGCCTCGCCCGCCGCGCTCACCTCCGCCTGCCGGGGCAGAGGGGGCGGGGGGAACTCGCGGATGGGCTGCACCAGGATCACCTCGCCCGCCTCCGAGCTCCCGGCCCCGCCCGCCTTCTCGGCGGGGTCGGGCCGCTGCAGGCAGGCCAGCAGCGAGGGCTTCTTGCCGAACAGGGGCAGCATGGCCTTGTTGCCCAGGGCGGGGGGCAGCCTGGGCCCGAAGTAGCCCTGCGGCGGGTCTTTGACCTTGGCGCCCGGCTTGGCGCCCGCGGCGGTGGCGGCGCCGCCCTCCTCGCCGCTCTTGCGGGACTGGATCCGCTCCAGGAGCTGCCGGGCGGTCAGCAGGCTCCTCGGCCCGCCGCCCCCGCCCCTGGACCCCGCGGCCGCCCTGCCGCCCTTCGCCACCGCGGAGGAGGAGGAAGAGGAGGGGTTGGGGGCGGCGCCGGCGGCGTTGCGGGCGGAGTCCCGGCGGGGCGGGGCGCGGGACGAGGAGGACGAGCGGGGGGACTGGGACCGGTAGATGCGGGAGCGGTTGAAGTCGCGCCGGTGGGCGGAGCCTTCGCGGCGGTGGTGGGGTCGGGGGTGGCGGGAGGCGGGGGAGCCCTTGGCGGAGCTGGACGAGCTGCGGCTGCTCCGGCGCCAGGACCGCGCGCTGCTGCGACTGCGACTGCTTCGGCTGCGTCGGCTGCGCTGGCTGCGCTGGCTGCACTGGCTGCTGGAACTGCGGGAGCTGCTGCGGCCCCGCCCCCGCCGCCGCCGCCGCCGGCCCCGCGATCGGCTGCGCGACTCCGCCGCCGACGACGACGATGAGGAGGAGGAGGAGGAAGAGGAGTAGCGGCGGCGGGAGGAAGAGCCGCGTCGCGGCGAGGGCTCCGAGTCGGAGCCGGAGGAGCGCTTGGATCGGCGCCGCCCGCCGGCCCGCCCGCCGGAGTCGCTGCGGCTGCCCGAGGAGCTGTGCCTGTGGCGGCGGCGGCGGCGGCGGCTGTCGGGGCTGCTCCCCGCTGTCGAGCGCTCCGAGCTGCTGGAGTACGAGCGGCTGCGGGTGGCCCGGCGCCGGCCCCGGCGGGAGGAGCCGCTGCGGGACCGCGGAGAGTCCCGGCTGCCATGGCGACGGTGGCGACGCTGCCGGGGGGTGGACCTGCGGCGGCGCGACCCCCCTTCCTCCTCGCTCCCGCTGCTGGGCCGCCCGCCGCGCCCGGAGCTCTTCCTCGCGGTGGCGGCGGGAGGGGGGGCGGGGGCGGGGGCGGGGGCGGCGGCGGTCGGGCCGGCGTTGGGCCTGTGCCGTTTGGGGCCGTTGTGCTCCTCAGACTTGGGCATCTCCGTCTCCTGAGCCGCCCCCTCTTTGGCCCCCGACTTCTCCGGCTCCTCCCTCGGGGGACACTTCCTCTTCCTGCTCTCCGTGCCTTCCACTGGCCCCGCTGCCTCCTTCTCTTTCTCCTTCTCTTTCTCCTTCTTCTCCTCCTCTCGTTCCTCCGCTACCTCCTCCTCTGCACCCGAGGCTCTGTTCTTGTTTTTCTTAATTTTGTGTTTCTTCTTCTTCTTCTTCTTCTTCGCTTTTTCTCCCGTGGTCTCGACTCCTCCCTCCCCCTCCCCCTCCCCCGCCCCTTCCCCCGCCTCCTTCTCCGCCCCTTTGCTCTTACAGCTCTTCACGGACTTCTTGTGCTTCTTCTTTTTTTTTTTTTTCTTGCTGTTCTGCGGGTTCTCCTCGTCCTCCCCGCCCTCTTCCTTCACGCCCGTGTCGTCCTTTCCGCCCGTCTTGGCCCCCGGGGTCTCCCTGGCGGTGGCGGCGGCTGTGGCGGCGGTGGCGCTGGTGGTGGGGGCGTCCCCTGCGGGCCCCTCCCCGGCCGGTCTGGCGGGCCCCTGGGCGCGGGGCGCTTTGTTTCGGGAGCGCTTGAAGTCGAAGTAGAGCGGGTTGCAGCTGTAGGACAGGGGCGGCTGGGCCTGGGTGAACTCCAGCAGCTCCGAGGGCCACTGCAGGGTGGTGCTCTCGTCCTTGCCGAGGACCGGGAAGAAGGGGCCCGTCGGAACCCGGGGCCCCGAGTGGGGGCCACCAGGCGCATCTAGCGCCCCCTGCTGGCCGCAGTCTGCCGCGGCTCTCTCTGGGGGAGGGGGGCCAGGCCCCGGGGAGCTCTCGACACCGTCCTCCACCTTCACTGCGGGCGCCTTGGTTACGGCGTCGGGCGCCACCGCCTGAGGTTCGGGAGTGTCCCCCGGGCTCTTCCCCGGGTTCCCCTCGGTGACCTTGGGCTGCTTCTTCTTGGCGTTGGCCGCTGTCCTCTTTTCCGTGCTCCCCGCCCCCTTTTCAACAGCCACCACTCCCTTTTCTGAGACCGCTGCCCTCTTTTCAGAGGCCACCGCCCCCTTGTCAGAGGCCACCGCCCCATTTTCAGAGGCCGCCGCCCCCTTTTCAGAAGTTCCCGCCCCCTTTTCAGAGGCCGCCGCCCCCTTGCCCGCCTCTTCCTCCTCCGGGCCTGCGGTCTCGTCCGACGCCTTCATGAACAGCAGGAACTGGAAGTGGGGTTTGACGCGGCAGTGGGCGGGCGGCATGTAGTGGTAATACTGGGGCTCCTGGCCCGAGGCGCCTTCCCCCTTCTTCATCATCATCTTCAGCTTGGACAGGGTGGAGGCCAGGGACCCCCCGTCGTCCGTCTGGGGCTGCTGCTGCTCCTCCTCCTCGGCCCCCTGCCCGGGGCTCCCGGGGGTGGGGGCCACCGCGGCTGCTTCCTCCCCGGCCTTGTCCCCCTCCTGCCCCTCCTGCCCCTCCTGCGCCTCCTGCCCCTCCTCCGCCTCCTCGGCCTGGTCGGCGAAAGCGGCGGCGGCGGTCTCCAGCTTGACGGGGGCCTTCTTGGCGAAGGAGAAGGACACGCTGACCTTGGGCGCGAAGGACATGCTGACCTTGGGCGCGAGGGAGGCGTTCGGGGCGGGGGAGGGGCCGGCCTTGCCCAGCGTGAAGCTGATGGGGGGCATTCGCATGGGGGACGCCGCCTTCTCCTCGCCGGACGACCCCTCCCCCGACGCGCAGTCCATCGCCATGGGGACGCCCTCCAGGCCGCCGGTGGCCTCCTCCGCGTTATCGCCATCGACCGCCACGGTCGTGGGTTTAAACATGGGGCCGCTGCCAGGAGCCCTGCCAGAGAGGACAGAAAGAGACACTCACATCTATCCTTATCCTCACATTTTAGAGACACACATCTATCCTTATCCTCACATTTTAGAGACACTCACATCTATCCTTATCCTCACATTTTAGAGACACACATCTATCCTCATCCTCACACTTGAGACACTCACATCTATCCTTATCCTCACATTTCTAGAACCACTTCATATCTATCCTTATCTCATTTTGTAGAGAGTACGTCACACATCCTATCCTTTCCTCAATTTATACGGACCCTCTATTTATCTCACATTTTAGAAAACACTCCATCACTTATCCTCACATTTTAGAGACACTCACATCTATCCTTATCCTCACATTTTAGAGACACTCATATCTATCCTTATCCTCACATTTTAGAGACACTCACATCTATCCTTCCACATCTGCATGGTACAGCACATGAAAGAGACATGCACATCTATCCTTATCCTCACATTTCATAGATACTCACATCTATCCTCACACATCTGCATGGTACAGCACAGCTATGAAAAGCAGTTTTGCTTTAGAGAGTACTGTCATTACACGGATCCTTCCGGCTTTGTCAAGTTTATCAATCCGTGATCGCTCAGTGTTTCTCATGGAATGTGCTACAGAAAAAAGCACCCACACATTTACTCGCACAGAGCAGATGCAGACTTTCCGGATTCATGCTCCTGAGACCTTGGTGACAAACGCGGGGGCGTTTGGAGTTCAGTGACATCACTGGAGTGTTACGGCGTTATTATGAGGCCAGCTGGCGGCCTCCCGCCACCAGGGGGCAGCGCTCCCTCACCGGCTGGGACGCTTCCTCAGCTCGGCCAGCTCGCGCAGCCGGCGCAGCATCTTCTCCTGCTTCCTCCCGTCCTTCCGGAAGCGCGAGCGCGACGACACGTTCCGCGCAAACTCCCGCTGCTTCAGCTCCTTCAGCCGCTGCGGGGGGGGAGAGGAAGGGACGGAGGGAGAGACAGAGATTGAGGGAGGGACAGGCAGGGATGGATGGAGAAGGGGGAGGGAAGGAGATGAAGGGATGGAGTGATGTTGGGAAGGATGGAGAGAGAGAGAGAGGAATGGAGGGAGAGTGGAGACAGAGAGAAGGAAGGAAAGAGTAGGTTGGAGAGGTGCAGGGGGCAGTGGAGACAGAGAAAAGGAAGGGCAGAGCAGGTTGGAGAGGTGCAGGGGGCAGTGGAGGAGAGAGATCAGAAATGGTTAGAGACCACTCGCTTCAGGAAGGGTCCCAAACAGCTCGTTTCCTGCTACCATGGTGATGCTTTCACCTGGAACACACACACACACACACACACTCTCTCTCTCTCACACACACTCACAGACACACACACACCCCAGAAAAAACAGAACAAGAATAGAATTTCTCACTCTCAGCGATACCAAACCGAACGTCACCATGGCGATGACGCGCTTATCGCGATTCGCGCAGTGCAGATGTGACTCGCGGGTCATATCTGTGGAATGCCACTGCGCTGGTTCACAGGCGAGGCCAGGTGTATCAGACACACACAGGAGCGGGAGGACTGCAAGAGTGGAGGGGGAGGGGTGCAGTGTTTGGGGGCGAGGGGCGCAGGTGTTTGGGGGGGGGGGGGGGTGAGGACTGCGCGTGGGGACTCCCGCCCTACCTGCTTGTGGGCGTGGTCGTAGGAGTTGATGTGGTTGTCGAACTCCTGGTGCTTCTGGTACTGCTTGTCACAGAGCTCACAGTAGAAGTTTGCCCTCAGGTCCTCCAAGGCTTTGGCGATTGCTTTCTCCTTTTCAGCGAAATCCTGAACGCACAGGCGTACACACGCAGACACACACGTACACACCCCACACACGCGCACACACACACACACGCGCACAGGCGTACACACACACACACACACGCACACACACACACACACACATACACACACGTACACACACACACACACGTACACACACACACACACACACACAGTAACAGTAACGTCAGTGCTCCCGTGTCCGTGCCCACGCAGCTGTCAGACGCGGGTAACACACACATCTGCCCCAGTCTGGGTGACTAACGCAGCGAGGGCCGGCGCAGTCTTCACTGAGCAGCTACTGATGCTGCCCCCGCGCTGCCACACGGCCCCGCAGCGCCCACAGCAACGAGAGCCCATTAGCATGCAGCAGGGAGCCCCACCCCAGCCACACTAACGCAGTGACTGCTTTCAGCTGCACTGCATCACCCGTTAGTGATGTCATGGTGATGTCACTCCTGTGGTGCATCAGTGTTTCTGCGGGGGAGAGAGAGAGAGGAAAGCGAAACAGCAGAGAGAAAGAGAGAGGGTGGGGAGAGAGTGAGAGAGAGGGTGGGGAGAGAGAAAGAGAGGGGGGTTGGGGAGAGAGAAAGAGAGAGAGAGAGAGGGGGTTGGGGAGACAGAAAGAGAAAGAGGGGGGTTGGGGAGAGAGAGTGAGAGAGAGAGGGGGGTTGGGGAGAGAGAGAGTGAGAGAGAGAGAGGGGGGTTGGGGAGAGAGAGGGGGGTTGGGGAGAGAGAGAGAGTGAGAGAGAGAGAAAGAGAGAGAGGGAGAGTAGGGGGAGAAAGAGAGAGAGGGAGAGTAGGGGGAGAGAGAGAGAGAGAGAGGGGGAGACTCTGACCTTGTACTTCTGGCGCTGCTCCTCTGTGTCCTCTTTCTCCACCTCCAGCGCTCGCCTCTTCTCTGTGGCGTCCTCCGCATAGTCCAGCTGCAGCACACACACGTCAGTTACGCGCACTCACACACACACAAATAAACTCAAACACACTCACACACACACACGCAGGCAGGCAGGCACACACACTCAGTCACACACGCGCGGGCACTCGCACTCACACTCCCCCTCCCTCCTGCCAGTCACCACGGTTACGCAGGTCTCACCTCCATCTCCATACGTCCCATTCCCATGACGTCATATTTGAGGGTGATGGGCACAGGGTCCGTGCGCCCTGAGAGGAGAGAGAGAGAGGGAGAAGAGGGAGAGACAGAGGGAGAAAGAGGAAGAGAAAGATAGACGGAGAATGCGAGAGGGAAAGAGAGATGGAGGGAGAGAGAGAGAGAGAGAGAGAGAGACAAAGTTAGGGCACAGAGAATAGTGAGCTCGGCTCAGCTGCGGACAGCTGTCTTACTGCGCAGTATGTTGGGTTAGAGATACTGCCCTGATGTGCAGAGACCAGAGAGCTACAGTGAACCAAACACCAGCCATTCTCACAGCTTGCACGTAGCCGCTAGACCTCACAGACCGCGCGCGTGCGCTAGCACTGATCCTGCGTCGCAGGGCCGGTCTGACCTCGCGTCCTCTAGGAGGGACAGCCCATCAGGGTTCGAGTGACGTGCCACAGTCACGGAACACTCTAACGCTGATGTCACAATCACGACTGGCAACTGAAAGCCAATGGAGTTCTAGAACACAGAGTTAGAATTCTGAAAAGACATTCCCAAAAACCTGCTCTTCAAAGGGGTAAATGCTCTCCATGTGACATTGCAGGTTCCAGCTGAGGCTCTAGACCTTTTTTTTTCTCTTTTTTGGCAAATGGGCTCCCCCACAACCATCCCATTTACTACGACACACCCCTCCCCCCTCCTCTTAACACAGGGGGGTGGGCTCGTCGGCTCAAAGGCCTCACAGAAGCTGTGAAAAGAGCTGGATCAGAAGAAAAGGAACTTATGAAAACAAAAAAACAGAGAGAAAATAACGATAATTATGAAATTAAAAAACAAATAAAATAAAAAAATTAAAAATCAAAACTATATCGGGAGATCGATACATTTGTTTAATCCACTCATAACCAGCCAAACAAAGCAGAGAGAGGAAGGGTAAGGACACAAGCACTGAACTACGGCAGCGAGGTGATGTCACAGGCAAGTGATCGCCATGGTGACAGTGCAGGGGGGGAGGGGGGAGGGGGTACTTACCTGGGGGCAGGTGGGGAGGGGGAGGGACAGGAAGGGGAAAGTGGACGGACAGTCAGTAAACAGAATGCACAAGACACAACTTGTACTACGCTGCTGCTTCTGCCAGTAACCATAATCAACAAGGCTCCAATTAGTTTGTTTGGTTTCAGTTTTTTTTTTTGTTTTCCCTTCTGCATTTTCATTAAAAAAAAAACTATACCAGAAAGGTTACACCCTTGGGCCAATGCAGGGCTTGCAAATGAATAAATACGATTTCGAGAAATGCGATACAGCTACAAAGGGCTCAGAATTAATAAAGACAGTTAATGCACAGTCAGCTTGTTCAGCTCTTCTGTCGTTGGAATAAAACTAACATTAAACAGAGAGGAATGAGAGCCTGAAGTAATGTGTTATCTTTCCCAAAGTACTTTTATTCCCTCCTTTTCTTATGTAATTTCCCAGCAGCCTTTGGGAGGGGACAGACGCTCACAGGCCTCAGCTCACTGAAAGGAAAAAGCAATTAAGCTTCTTCCAATTAAACCTGCTCTTCAGCGAGTGCATACACTTCAATCTCCGAGCACGGGAGGAACACCACCTACAGCCTAACATCGAGTTTCACGCCGTGCGGGCCGTTAAGTAAGGCGGAAGCCTGGTGCGGGTCCTCATCCCAACACATTCCACCTTCCCTCCAATTTTTCACTTGCGTCGTGACACAAGTGCAGCAGTGACTAAAGTTAATGAAAAGCCTGTCGTGCGAAGTCAGCGACTAAATTTAGAACTAATCGAAGCGAGATTAGATCTGAGAGTTCCGCCAGCGGCCGTTATGCTACGCAGGCCGCCCCGTGCTCCGGGAGACCCGGGGAATACGTTACGTTTATTTATTTTACACTCGCTATAATTCTCGCTATAATACTCGCTATTACATTTATTTATTTTACACTCGCTATAATTCTCGCTATAATACTCGCTATTACATTTATTTATTTTACACTCGCTATAATTCTCGCTATAATACTCTCTATTACATTTATTTATTTTACACTCGCTATGATTCTCGCTATGAAACGTCGACGGGCGACAGACCAGAGCGCTTACGGGGAGGAAGGGGAAGCCTCGCGTTCCGCCGACCCTAATTAGACGCTTTATTAGTCCTCAGCCCCTCGAGCGGACCGGTGTGGCGGGAAACTGCTAGCGGTAGCGATAGCTCTCCCACGCTCCGCGCCCGTGGCCCAATGGTACAACCGAAGCCACGGACAGTGTGTGGGAGGGTGAGCCCAAGCCTCGTCTGACCATTCTGCCCCAACAGCGATGTCTGCAAGCCAGCTGCGGCGGGGAAGCCTAACGCGGGTCGCCCGAGCAACACGCCGGACGATGATTAAAACGCCGGCTCGCGTTGCAACGAAACGACACGCTAAAAATAGCAGGTTTTCATTTACGTCCGGGCTGTAACGCAGGCTGTTTTCAGGTTAGCTTCATTCAAATTCGAAGGCTTAACACCTTCACGGGGAAAGCCACCCAAAGTGTGTCCGTAGGGGGGGGGGGAGAGTAAAGGCAGCGGACGCTAGGATGCTAATTTAAAGGTCCGTTGCTGGACGCTGAAAGAAGCGGTCCCTGCTCCTGCTCTCTCAGCACCCTTCGGGGGGGGGGCAGCTTACTCGGGAGACTAACGGGTGAAACATTTGCAGGTGGGGATGACAGAGGCTGAAGCTGAGGAACAGTCCTAAAATAAGGGATAAAAAGGTGCTTATGTACTCTCCCATGTTTAACTGTACGGGGAGGGGGGTCTCAGGGTACCTATGGACTCTACCAAGTTTCAGAGTATGAGGGGGGTCCTCTGACAGACCCTTTCTACCCTGTAAGTAAGGCAAGGCGTGGGGTAATTAGCCTTGTCTCAGCCTTGCTTCTCCACTCGTTCCCCTCCACTAGCTAAAAACATTTGTGCGTTTTTTTTTTGTCTGGTCATTAACTGCATCTGGCTGACAGTCAGTGCTGTAGGGTCAGAAACCCGCCAACAGGGGGTGCTGCCTGGGATCCTCCAGCTACAGGCGGCAGGAACCACAAAAACAGGCCCAAAGAAGTAGCAGAATTTGTCAGTACAAACTGAAAATGTAACCGGAGGAAAATACTTCATATTTTCCCCCCCGAGCAATTATTTGAAACGATAAACTGATATTACTTCCGTGACCCGTGTAGGTGTGGATAAAAACAACCACGAAGGAATGTGCACTGAAATGAGGTGTGTAGTTTTTCAAAAAAAAAACTGAAAACAAACGAAGAGAACGTACTAACAGATGACGGATATCGATAAACAAGCAGCAGAATGAAGGCTACAACAGAGAGGAAATTGAAAGCCTATTGGCATCGGTGCACTGATGACAAAAAAATGTACAAAAATAAAAACAAAATAAAATGAAAACAATTCAATCAGGGGAAAGAAAATTACCACTAAGTTTACCATCACCACAACATGGCCAGGATCATATCGCTGCAAGAAAGAAACACCAATTGGTTAAGCTGGAACATTCTGGAAGACAGCGGGGGGAGGGGGGGGGTGGTGTGTGGCGGGTGGGGGGTGTTGGGTAGGCAGAGGGGGACAATATATCCACCTCCTCAAACTCATCAGCGTGCCTCTCACCACCTCCCCCACCCACGCCTCCTCCTTGCTCTTTCGAGGGGGGGGGGACAAATGTAGGCACTCCCCACTTAAGCACTATGATTCAGTCATGTGGGGGGGGGGAGGAGGAGGAGGTGGGGGTGGTCCACAAAACAATGCCGTCACAATATTAAAGACAACACTAACAAATGACTTACTGCACAAGTTAATTAGCATCACAATTAGCTTAGTTAGTACGGCAGAAAGGTTCCAAAATGAAAAACGGGGGATGCTTCAAATATTGTAACGGCTGAACGTTAGACTCCGCCCCCCTCCCCCGTGGGGAGAAATTGGCATGCACAGGACTCTACCTCATGGTTCAAGTTGAAGAGAACACTTGGCCCCTGTGTGAATCACCCAATGATAGGTTCCACCAATTCATGCTCCCCAAACCCCCCCCCCCACCCCCCACCCTTATCCCACCGCCACCCGTCCCGCCCCCACAAACACACACAGGCGCACAGCTAACACACATCCACCAGAGTGCACCCCTCTCCCACACCTTCAGTGCACCCACCCCTCCACCCAACTGGCACAAGCTGCTATTTGGCTCTCAGCTTTAATGGCCCCGCCCCCTTTTCTCTGGACGCCCTGACGCAAGGGGTTCTGGGAACTGAAAAACTATAATTCAAAGGGGGAAAAAGGTGTCATTTCAGACAGCTAGCCGAGAACAAGCTTTGAACAGTGCATCGTCATTGGGGGGCGGCATGGTCTTATGAAGGACAATACGGGAGCTGTTATGCTGTGATCATTGCTATTCAGCAGTGGCTCGTATCCACGGTGACGGACACACTTGCATTTCTACACAGTATCCAGTTTACAGCTAATGGACTGCATTTATATAGCGCTTTTATCCAAAGCGCTTTACAATTGATGCCTCTCATTCGCCAGAGCAGTTAGGGGTTGGGTGTCTTGCTCAGGGACACTTCGACATGCCCAGGGCAGGGGATCGAACCGGCAACCCTCCGACTGCCAGACAACCGCTCTTACCTCCTGAGCTATGTCGCTAGACACACACTGAAGGTTAGCGATTCAGGTTAAGCTCCTTTCTTAAGGGCATGGGGTCCTACGTGGGTATCGAACCTGCAACCTTCATTTCCTGACCGTTATATGTGGCACAGCGGCCCCCCCTCTGGGGGCGGGGGCCCAATCGAAAGCCCGCTGCTGACTTCCGGCGGCCGCCCCCCCTCGATTCGGCTGCACTGCTCAAAGCTCGCGTTCAAAAGATGAGCCAGAGACAGGTGAGACAGAAAGCCTTCGGACCAGCATGCAATGCGGCGGCAGGGAGGCGGGGGGTGGACAGGAGGGCAGGTGGATGGCATGAGGGTTTTGTAAGGGGGGCAGGAGGGATGGGGAGGGGGCTTAGGACATATCTGAGTCCCACACAACAACAAAAACCTGGCCACACCGGTACTCCACAAGAGCAAACAGGGAAAGAGACAAAGTACATTCAGCAAGCCATTCAAAAGAGTCGCACAGGACTGGAAGCGGACCATAACTTTAATCGCAGCCATGGACAGGGGAAAATGTCACATTTCATATTCGTTTGCGTGATTAAGGATTCCACAGAATAGTACCTTTTTTCTTCTGAAGAATGGAGCTATTTTCTACCCTCCCCCAACACGTCAAACTTGATTGCTTTATTTTTCAAAAATCAATAGCGGCAAAGGACTGAGCCAAATGTGTGAGGTGACACAGGTTTAGTGGTGTAAGCAGGTGGGCGGAGCTTAGTGGAATACAGCAGGTGGGCGGAGCTTAAGAGAAGCCATTAGGGTCAATCACAGAGATGTTAAGGTGAGAGAAAAAACACACATACACACGGAAGGGGGAAGGTCCTACAAACCTTACCTAAAAAGGCAACAAAAAAACAAAAAAAAAAAACAAAAGAAGAATAAGAACAAGAATCATTACAGTGCAAACTCAGGGCATGGGATACAATGTGTAATAAACGAATCAACTTTGACAAAATGAAAAAGGCTGAAATATTGCTTAGGCCAGAGCTTTATTACATTTATGAACAGACAACGGGGGCGTGTTGTTAGTGCATAATCGGGGTGCTCGGCTACACCGAAAAAAAAAACGTGCTGAGGAACTTCAGACAACGCAATCCAGGCATGCCGCGACGTTCCGATCTCCTCGAACCGGAAACGGAGAGCCAGGCACACGAGTAGCATGCAGAGACAGTGACATGCATCGGGCACAACCGCACGCCAGACCCCACGTCACAGCTTCCGCTCAGGCATGCCTCTGTCACACCCTCAGAAGCGAGTGAATGCAGTCTGCCACACGGGACAATCACACAGTCGGTACCTGCTCATACGGGTAAAGGAGGGAAAGCCGGAGAGAGAGAGAAAGCCGCCGGGCCGTGCGAGCAGGCCTACCTCCTGTCGGAGCGCGCCGCGACTCTCGCCGCGACGCGCAGGCGACCGGCGGATCTTTGAGCGCACGCCAGGCGGAGCGGCAAAGCAGGAAATGCACCAGCAACCCCCTCCCGCATCGCTGCAATTCCCTTTCTCGCCTACAGATGGCGACGGCAGGCCTTCTCGAGCTTACCGTCAACTCGGAGGCCACACACGCCCCCGTACTGAGGAGCAGACACCCGCTGCTCTTTCGCTCTGCCGGTCTCCCCGCTCGGACTTGACCCCTCCACAGACTCCTCCATCCTGCCTCAACCCTTCAAGGTGTGAGATCACAGATAATGTGATTAGAATGTTCTGAGCTGAACATTCTAATAACGCTGATGATGTCACAATCGCTGCCGGTGACTGAAAGCCGATGGAGTTCTAGAACACTGGCTTAGAATTTTGGGGGGGAAAAAAAAACTAAAAACATTCCTAAAAACCCCAAAAGGGTTAAAGGGGTAAGAGGCAGAGGTAATGGAGCTTTTACTACCTGCTTCTGAGCAGTAAAAAGGCCCGTTGTGGCAGCAGTGGCCGAGCTCCAGAGGGACTCAGCAAGCAGGTTTTTTTATGCCAGTGCCAAACAGCCGCCAGCGCGTGAAGACTTAGGTCAGACTCAGGTCTCTGCTCTGTCACACTGCTGAAGGCCATTTTTAAAGCACATGACACAAACTTTAATGCCATGTGTGCAGTTCATGGGCTCCAGGAGCAAGGCTAGCAAAGCTCTTACAAAAGAGTTATAACCCAACGTCTACAACCCTGATACCAACCCAACATCATGAACCTTGATACCCTGATACCAACCCAACATCTAGAACCCTGATACCAACCCAACATCTAGAACCCTGATACCAACCCAATGTCTAGACCCCTCATATCAACCCAACATCTAGAACTCCGACACCCTGATATCAACCCAACATCTAGAACCCTGATACCAACCCAACATCTAGAACCCTGATACCAACCCAATGTCTAGAACCCTCATATCAACCCAACATCTAGAACCCTGATACCAACCCAACATCTAGAACCCTGATACCAACCCAATGTCTAGAACCCTCATATCAATCCAACATCTAGAACCCTGATACCCTGATATCAACCCAACATCTAGAACCCTGATACCAACCCAACATCTAGAACCCTGATACCAACCCAATGTCTAGAACCCTCATATCAACCCAACATCCAGAACTCTGATACCCTGATACCAACCCAACATCCAGAACTCTGATACCCTGATACCAACCTAACATGCCATGTGAATCACTGCATGCACGCGTAGCGTAAGCCCACCACTGAGACACACAGGCTAAGAATCGGTAGAATGCAGGTTCAGCACATGCTGCCGCTAAGCTGCACGCCCACGCCTCCACACTGGGGAGGCAACAAACCCGCTAAGCTGCAATTAAGAGACAGTCCCAAGACTGTCGTCCAGCCGTGCCGGAGATCGCCCGTTTCACGTCGCCGATTTACCGCCAACCCGCCAAACAGAAACGCACGGTAACCCTCAGCGGAGCTAGCGGGCCAAGCCGAGCCTCTCAGCGCAGCGAAGCGGCGGTAAGCTACAGCACAAATCAGCGCACACTTCATTCACAGCTCATCCGTGATCTGTCCCCGATGTGAGCGAGTAACGTGACTAATAACGCGTTAAATCGCAGAGACCGGTCGCCTCCTGCCCCTCCCCCTGCACACTCACGGGCGCCAGCGCTAACGCGGCGTAGCGTTCACCGCGCTGGCCCGCGGCGTGTCCTTACTGGGAGACGGAGGCGGAGGTGGCGTCATAGCAACGAGGGGAAATGACCTCCGGACGCAACCCCACAACCACGC